>NW_028274818.1:24093541-24244833 GCF_037043125.1 Eumetopias jubatus | reverse complement strand
TATTCTTTAGACATTCTTGGACATATTTATTATAAATATCTTCTCTCAGTCCGTGGGTTGTCATTTTGCTTAGTGTTTTTTAATGGGTAGAATTTCTGCATTTTAAATTGAACAATTAAATGTTTCGTTTACATAATTATGCTTGACTCTCATTTTTTCAAACACATTCTTGAAGAGTCCACTGACAAAGGTGGCCTGCTTTTGAAGCTGGACACTTTTCCAGAGGGTTCAAATCACAAATTCATGCTGAATTCACTGACATGTTTAAGCAGAAAAGAATTCTGGGTCACCAAGTCCCCTTGCATGTTTATTGCTCTAACTTAAGCAGAACCCGTCCTTGTAAATGTCACAGGCTATAACAATTGCAATGGAGAAAAAGAAAATGTTTGGAGCTTAAGAAGAAAAGACATTTTGGGTAGCCTGGGTGGCTCAGTTGTTAAGCGTCTGCCTTCGCTCAGGTCATGATCCCAGGGTCTTGGGATTGAGCCCCACTTTGGGCTCCCTGCTCCATGGGAAGCCTGCTTCTCCCTCTCCCACTCTCCCTGCTTGTGTTCTCTCTCTCACTGTATCTCTTTCTGTCAAATAAATAAAATCTTAAAAAAAAAAAGAAGAAAAGACATTTTTTAAATTTTAAAATAGAAAAAATTTTCAATTTTTTTCTACTTGGGTTAGCGCATTTTGTGTCCTATTTAAGGATTCCTTGCCTACTCCTAGGATACAATGATGCTTTCCTCTAAAAGCATTATTTTCTCTTTCACATTTAAGACTGCATTTGACTTTTGTGTATGGTATAATAAAGGGCAACAGATACATTTTTAAAATATGGCAATCCAACTGTTCTGGCACTGTTTACTGAAAATACCATCTCTTTCCTACCGTACTGCTCTACTCTGACTTTTGTCATAAATCAGGCAACTGGATATGTGTGAGTCCATCTCTTAATCTCTTCTACTAAGCTTAGTGAATTCACACTGAAATAGCTTAAGTCCCACTTTAATTTTTAAAATAAAATATCTGAGGAAGTGTCAATTTCTGGGAACTTGGGGTTTTTCTAGTTATCTTTTAAATTGATTTCTTACAAAGACAAATACTATATGATTTCACTTATATGAAGAATTTAAGAAATGTAACAGATGAACATAGGGGGAGAAAAGAGATAGGAAAACCATAAAACAGACTCTTAACTATAGAGAACAAACTGAGAGTGGCTGGAGGAGCAGTGGGCAGGTGGATGGGTTAAATGGGTGATGGGTATGAAGGAGGGCACTTATTGTGATGAGCACTGGGTGTTGTATGTAAGTGATGAACCACTAAATCCTACACCTGAAACTAATATTACACTGTATGTTAACTAATTGGCATTTAAATAAAAACTTGGAAGAAAAAATTTCAAAAAGGTTGTTTTCTTGTTTAATTTTGTTGTGATCTAAAGATGTACTCTCAATAAATCTAACCTTTGAAAATTTGATGAGTTTAGTATCCCAAATACATAACTTATCAAATTCAACACCCCTAAAACGAATAATCCAATTAAAAAGTGGGCAGAAGACACGAATAGACATTTTTCCAAAGAAGATATACAGATGGCTACCAGACACCTAAAAAGATTCTCAACATCACTCATCATCAGGGAAATACAAATCAAAACTACAATGAGATATCACCTCATATCTATCAGAATGGCTAAAATCAACAACACAAGAAAAAACAAGTGTTGGTGAGGATGTAGAGAGAGAGGAATGCACTTACACTGTTGGTGGGAATGCAAACTGGTGCAGCCACTGTGGAAAGCAGTATGGAGGTTCCTCAAAAAGTTAAAAATAGAACTACCCTATGATCCAGCAACTGTACTACTAAGTATTTACCCAAAGAATGTAAAAATGCTAATTCAAAGGGTTACATATGCCCCAATATTTATAGCAGCATTATCAACAATGGCCAAATTATGGAAACAGCCCAAATGTCTGTTGATTGATGAATGGATAAAGAAAAGGTCGTGTATATATACAATAGAATATTACTCAACTATTGACTGAGGTGGCTGAGAATGAAATCTTGCCATTTGCAATGATATGGATGGAGCTAGAGTATAACGTTAAGGGAAATAAATTAATCAGAGAAAGACAAAAACTATATAATTTCACTCAAATGTGGAATTTAAGAAACAAAACAAATAAGCAAAGGGGAAAAAAAAGAGGGAGGGAAGCAAACCAAAAAACAGACTCTAATACAGAGAACAAAGTGATGGTTACCAAGGGGGAAGTGATTAGGGGGATGGGTTAAATAGGTGATGGGGATTAAGAAGTGCACTTGTGATGAGCACCGGGTGTTGTATGGAAGTGTTAAATCACTATATTCTACACTTGAAACTAATACTAGACTGTATGTTAACTAACTGGTATGTAAATAAAAATTTACAAAAATAATGAAAGAAATGTGATGAGATTTTCTTTATGGCCCATTATATGGTCAATATTCTATGATGTTAGTGGGTCAAAATTATTATTTTATTGCTCAAATCTTTTATATTTTTACTATGTCTTAATCTGTTTATTCTATTACATATTGGAAGGATGTTTTAAATATTCTATTGTGATTGTGGATTTGTCTATTTTTCTGTTTTATCAATCTTTTTTTATATATTTTAAAGTTATGTTGATGTTTGCATATGTATTTAGAATTGTGATATCCTTCTTTTGTATTGATCAATTTGTCATAAAATGTTCTTCCTTACCTTTAATTTTGCTTCCAGTATGGTTTTATATCTGTTTTATTTCTTTTCTTTTTGTTTGTGTATTCAATATATTTGATACATAGAAGCAAACTTGTCTTTTGTTTTGAAAAAAATAAGGAATAAAAGAGTATATGTGAAAAATCAAGCAAATATGAATTTTCAGCTATCATTCAAGTGAATTTCATTTAACTGGTGGCACACAAATTGACAGCATAAACTTCCTCTTTATTTTTTCCCATGTTTTATCTCTCTGTGAATCCAAATATCTTGCCTTATTTAAATTTCTAATAGTATTTCTTGCCTAATAACAATACTAACTTAACACTTAGGGAGTACTCTAGAATGTTATCATGATTAACACTAGTGAATTCTAACTGTATACCAAACACAGATCTAAGCACATTTGACAACACTGTACTTATAACAATACAATTAAATAGGAGACTATTACTATCTCCAATGTATAGATGAGTGAACTGAGTTGCAGAACATTAAAGCAACTTGGTAAAAGTCACAAGACATCAATAGGACCGGGTATCAAACCCAGAGATGATCTCCTGAATTTTACTTTTTAACTTATGCAGATCTGCCTCTCAAATGATTTGCTTCTGATGCTCCCCAGTTTACATAAATTTAGCTGTCAATAAACAACTCCTTTATATAATTAAAAATACTATAAAATATTTACATATGTATTCTAGTGCATGCTTCCTAGTTACCTATGTATTTTATAATTATACATGCATATTACTGTAAAGATTTTTAATGTACACACATATTTTATGAAGAATTTAAAGTATGCTTAGGGGTCCTTTTACTATACAATTTTTATTTTACCTCCAATTGTTGAATGTCAGATGCTACTCCATTATTGAAGTGAAAATAATTGAATTAATTTCAACAACATCTTTCAGAAGCATTATTTTTACTGTTTTTTTCTCTTCGATGTGATTTCAAAGATCAATAGATAAGGCATTAATTGGGGTGCCTGGGTGGTGCAATTTAAATGTCTTACTTGGTTTCGGTTCAGACTGTGGTCTCAGGGTGTGGGATGGAGCCCAGCGTCAGGCTCCGAGCTCAGAGTGGAGTCTGCTTTAGATTCTCTCCCTCTCCTTCTGCTGCCCCCCCACCATATCCTGCACTCTTTCTCTAAAATAAATAAGTCTTTTAAAAAAGATAAGGCATTAGATGAATGCTATTATTGCCTTTTTATTCTTCATCAGTACTCTAAAAAACCAAATTATTTAAAGGAGATTTAGAAGAACATAAGCAAAGTACCAACAAATTATTATTTAATAACATAAAGTTGTTATGTAGTATTAGATTACTGTTAGCAATTAGAGACAACAAATAGTTAACTATTAATACTAAGAGAGTTATAAACTTGTGTTAGAGAAAAATCTCATATTGTTCAAACTGTAAGTAACATCTATGCTTAGTGAAAAATGACTGGTGTGGTCAATACATACAATAGGAGTTAGGAGGAAGGAGAAATTACTTCCCTAAAAGGCTTGATTTGGGATGGTCTCCAGAATATTGGGTTATTAAACTATAGTTTAAGGGACAAGTACACCTGAGCAAAGATTCTACAGTAAAGGAAAGCAAAGAGAGTGTTCTAGGATTAATGAGAAGACTAACACTGGAGCAGTGGTTTTGCACAAGGAAGTTGTGGAAGAAGGAAGAGGAGTTTTGAACGAGAAGAGGTATTTTATAGGAAATGTGTAATCTTTAACAGATCTAATCAAGGAAAAGGAATGTAGGATATGCAGTATTACAATGTTGCTTCGGTAGTTGCATTAGAATGGATGGAGGGAAAAGGACTTAGAAGAATGGATACAAATTAAGCAGATGACTGAATGAATTCATCATGCAACATTTATATGGAAGCCCACTGAGAAGAACAGGGCAAAAAAACGGAAGAAAATAGACTGTATTCTTTAGAGCTTGATTTTCTTTGAAGCCAATGAAGTTTAAGTTTCAGGCCTTTTCATTTGAAGAAACAACATCAAAGACATGAGAGAGAGCTTAGTGATGTTTTTCTGTGGTCATTTTTTTTTTTTTGTAAACACCGAAAACATATCTTAATTTCAAGGAATAAACTATTGTCTTATTCTATTCTGATTTCCCCTTCATCATACTTCCACTGAATTAGTTGACATTAGAAAATCACAGGCATTTGGAGGACTCAACCAAGAAGTCAAGGAGAGAATACCTTTAGTTTGAATGCAGTTTTGCAGTCACAACTGCATATAATTTGGTCACTGATGGCCATCTAAGTGTAAGAGTGGCATTGAGAAATACTCCTATCACCCCTGTCCCAAATCGATTGGCATCATGACACAAAGAAGCAGGATGGAAGACACAGCACATATGGATGGATATGTGGCATAATGCCTGGCACCAGAAGGATATGAGTAATGAGGGAGAAACGTTTATAAAAAGTATGGAGACAATCATAGGATGTGTAAAATTTTAAATAGATGATTCAGTTCTCATTGATGCCTAATGAGAATGGAAGTTTGCTTCTGCCACACATGATATAGTAACATCACTAGAGATACCATAACACTTATGTCTCTACAATGAAGACATTGAGAGCAAACTAATTTACAATACCTCAGTTCAAGTAGTATTTAATATTAATTACAGCACAGAAACTCTTTTAATGCCCTGAAGCTTTGTAGTTCATTATATCAAGGAAACTTGACAGAGGTTTTCTAAAATTTGAAAACAATCCTAAAAATTTACAGAACATTACAAATCATGAGTTGTGAACCCAAAAGAACTTTTCTAATATTTCAAAAACAAGTAACAAATTTAAATCAAACACTCTAAAGGAAAGACTGAATTATTTTTCTACTTTCTCTATTTTGAAAATATTAGGAAATTATGTCAGGTGAAGAGAAATTATCTCTAAAGAGTATGCAGTCAAAAAAGGAAAAAATTAAAGGTATCATAGAGTTGTATAAGACAATTAATACACATACTATGTTAACTTTCTGGTTTATATGACGTCTGTGGTACCTGTCAACTTTTTTAACTTTATAATTTGTAATAATTCATTTCTAATTTTAATTTTTTTTATTTCTAATTTTAAACAAATATTTACTTTTAAACATAATTTTTGTTTTCGGTTTATGGTCTTTTTCTTAGGGAGGTCCATCCAAATTGCATGTTGCATTAAAAAAACTGGGTCTTTCCATGTATAAAAACAAAGAACAAACTGATGGTCGCCAGAGGGGAGGGAGGAATGGGGCAATGAGCCATCTGGTGAGTAGGAGTGGCAGATACAGGGTTCTAGTTACAATGAATAAGTCATGTGAGCAAAAGTCACCGCATAGGGGATATACTTACTGATATTGTAAGAGCACTGTGTGGTGACAGATGGTAACTGCACTTGTGGTGAGCACAGCTTAACATAGAAAGAAGCTGAATCACTATGCTGTATAACTGAAACTAATGTAGCATTGTGTGTCAACTAACTAAAAAAATTTTTTGATCCCGGAGTCCCGGGATCGAGTTCCGCATCGGGGTCCTTGCTCGGCGAGGAGCCTGCTTCTCCCTCTGACCCTCTCCCCTCTCATGTACTCTCGCTCTCTCAAATAAATAAATCTTAAAATAAATAAATAAATAAATAAATAAATAAATAAATAAATAAACAAACTGGTGATTCCTGATTACCGTGTAGTATTAAAAGTGACAGATATCAACTAAGGTCAGTCTATACCATGAAATCTACAACATTTTAAGGACCCTTACTAGACCTAAAGACATATTTATTTACTTACTTATTTAAAAATTTCATTAATTTATTTGAGAGAGAGAGAGCATGGGGGGGGAAGGGTTGAAGGAAAGCAGACTCCCTGCTGAGCAAGGAGCCTGATGTGGAGCTCAATCCCATGACCCTGTAATTGTGACCTGAGTCAAAGGCAGATTCTTAATTGACTGAGCCACCCAGGCACACCCTAAAGACATATTTTAAAGGGATGATGCTTTCTACCTTTGATGTCTACTGAAACTACTGCATAACAAGTTTTGTTACTGGTTTGGGATGGGCAGTTGGTAGCTATGGCTTCTGAACCATTGTCCATAAGGGCAGCTATGAACAACTTATTACTATTTAAATTTAAACAAAATTAAACTTAAATAAAATAAATTTTAATTAAATTTAAATAAAAATTAAATTAGAAATACAATTCTTGACTTCCACTTCTGATCAAGCTAGAACATAGGGACTCAATTTACCTTTCCACCTGAGCAACCAAACACAACCAAAAAAACTGACAAAATCTATGAAAAACAGCTTTCAAGATAATGGAAACCAAGCCATAAAAAACAGAAATCTCTGAGATGGAAGTGAGCCCCATAAATGCTCCACTTTATTTCCCTGAGAGAGTTTCTAGTGTTGAGGAACCCATGTAGTGTCAGACAGACTCCCTCAGTTAAGGACATGGAGCTGGGGATAGCAAGGCAGCTCCGTTTGCAGGACAGGTACTAGAGAAGAGGCAGCTGCACAGAGACAGCAATCCAGAGACATGCAGATTATTCCCTCAAGTATTCCTATTCAGCTAGTACTGAGTAATGATTGTATGCATTTGAGAAAACTATTTAAAGCAGCCTCCTCCCCCAAAAAAATTCCCACCTGAAAAAACTAGCAGTAACACTCCCTGATTCTGGCACAGAGCTGAGTAATTTCTGTGTTCTCACCAGCAGCCTGAGCAGTTGGAGGGTACTGAAGGGTTTCGTTTCAGTAGCTGGGGATAGTTAGCTCTAAGCTGAACACTCTTTCACTGTTACGCACTAAATATCAAAACCAGAACTAAAGGATCAAACTACTTACAAGTAACTTAACTGTGTCCCAGAACAAAGCTCAAGAATATTTATAGGAATTTTTTAAAACCCAGAAGACTACAGTTTAAAATTTAAAATATCCACTAACTGATAAAAAAAAATCACTGGGCATGCAAAGAAGCAGAAAAACATTAACAAATTGAAACTGACTCAGAACAGACATTAATGTTAGAATTAAAAGACATTACACCAATTATTGTAACTGCACTCTCTATGTTCAAAAAGTTAAATGGAAACATGGAAGGTATAAAAAAACTAATGAGCAAATGAAAATTATACTAGATGGGATTGAAAGATTGATTACATATTGTAGAAAAAAATATTATTGGCCTTTAAGCAGTAGCAATAGAAACTATCCAAACGGAAACAGAAATAAAAGATAATTAAAAAAAGAAGAAGAAACAGAACATCAGTGAAATGTAGCTCATGTTAAAACATGAAAAGGAGGGACAGAAAAATTTTTCAAAATTTTTATATTTTTTAAAAATACAATAGCTAAAATTTTTCCAAATTTGGTAAACTCACAGTTCCATGAAGCTCAATGAACCCCAAGCACAAGAAACCTGAAGAAAATTAGATCAATGTACATCACAATCAAATGACTCGATATAAGTGATAAACAGAAAATGTTACATTACATACAGAGGATAAGGATGATGGGGAAAAAAGAGATTTCTTCTTGGAGATAATGCCAGTGAGAAGAAAGTGGAGCATTTTTAAAAGTATATTTTTAAATACTGAAAAGATAAAACTGCCAACCTAGAATTCAATATTCAGTAAAAACAAAAAAAATCTATAAAAATGAAGCTAAGAGGAAGACTTTTCAGATACACAAAACCTGAAACAATTCACCACCAGCAGGTGCACACTACAAGAAATGTTACAGGAAAAATTCAGGCAGAAAAAAAAAATGATACCACTTGAAAATATGAATTTACACAAAGGAACGAATACTACAGGAAATGTTAATTGTGGCTACCTTGTTTATTGTATGTAAATAATTCCTCAATAAAGCCTTTTTTTAAAATTAGTTTTTCAGTCTCACAGTCACATTTTAGGTACTCAATAACCATGTGGAAAGTGGCTGTTTTATTAGATAGCACACATACAGAGCATTTCCATCATCACAGAAATTTCTTTTTTTAAAAAAAATATTTATTTATTTAAGTAATCTCTACACCCACTGTAGGGCATAAAATCACACCCTGAGATGAAGAGTCACATGCTCTTCTGACTGGCCAGCCAGGAACCCCTCATCACAGAAACTTCTGGATAGTGCTGTCTAAATGACATGGTAATCCAAAGTCAGGGCCCATTATGCTCAGAAAAGAAGGCAGCATTTTCCATAGGCTGATCCTGATATATATATTTGAAATAAGAGGTTATGAAACAGCTTCATAAATTCTTAATAATACAACTAGTATGTTCATTAGATAGGTAAACCAATTTAATTGATTTTTAATAATCACAGATATAAGTAGTATAATTTACAGAGGCAGATTCAGGCATCTTTTACACAATGTGTGTTATTTACTTTTCAGTTATAGTGGTTGGGGCTTTTCTATTTGTAACCTCCCCAAACCACTACCACTTTGATTGAGAGCACCACTATTAATGCAAAGTACAAATTAAAGTTGCAAAAAGCAAGAGAAAACTTGTGAAGAGTCCATTATTATTTCTCTAATTAATTCTAACCAGGGGCAGGTTGTCTTTTCAGTCACAGTTCCTGATTTGTGGTCAAATTTTCCTCCCCTTATTGACTCAGAGAATTTTCCTCTGAGGTCAAATTTTCCTCCCCTTCCTTTCCTTACCTGATAGAAGGAGCTTAAAACATCCTCACAAATTTCCTTGTTATCTTTCTTCATTGATGACATGAAAAATGATATATAAATTATCCTATGTAAGCATGGCCTAAGGTAAAGGTCATTCTTCAGATTTATTTCAGAAAGTCTCCTCACTTGCACAGAGAAGCCCAAACCTTCTAGAACTCCCTTCCCTACTCCTGAGGAGGCTAGTACCTTTACTTATTTCCAAGGGGACACTGCTAGCATAATCCAGTTTAACAATTTGCATAGAGAACAATGACTCTGGATTTTCTTTAATTCTAGTTGTGGGGAAGTGAAAACACACAAGTGTCTCCATTCCTATTTATTGCACCGATTTTATTAGGTGCATTTCTAAAACTAGATTGCAAACTCTTCAAGTAATCAACCCTTTAGAGAAAAAAGAAAAAAAACACAAAAACTACTCTCTCCTTGGCAACTTCCTCAGTCATACTGGATCACATGTAGAAAGCTTTAAAAGCCTTAAGGGAAAGTTGGTTCTCCTTTCCCTGTACCAGCTGGGATTTCTAATGTCCTCTTTCCCAGGTTTCCAGCCATTCATCCTAGGGTACAAACAACATACCTGCTCGCTCTTTCTTTTCTTTTCTTTTCTTTCTTTCTTTCTTCTTTCTTTCTTTCTTTCTTTCTTTCTTTCTTTCTTTCTTTCTTTCTTTCTTTCTTTCTTTCTTTCTTTCTTTCTTTTTCTTTCTTTCTTTCTTTTTCTTTCTTTCTTTCTTTCTTTCTTTCTCTCTCTCTCTCTCTTTCTTCTTTCTTTCTTTCTTTCTTTCTTTCTTTCTTTCTTTCTCTTTCTTTCTTTCTTTCTTTCTTTCTTTCTTTCTTTCTTTCTTTCTTCTTTCTTTCTCTCTCTCTTTCTTCTTTCTTTCTCTTTCTTTTTCTTTCTTCTTTCTTTCTCTCTCTCTTTCTTTCTTCTTTCTCTTTCTTTTTCTTTTTCTTTCTTTTTCTCTTTCTTTCTTTCTTTTTCTTTCTTTCTTTCTTTCTTTCTTTCTTTCTTTCTTTCTTTCTTTCTTTCTTTCTTTCTTTCTTTCTCTTTCCTTTCTTTTCTTTCTTCTTTCTTCCTTCCTTCCTCTTTCTTTCTTTCTTTTCTTTTTCTTTCTTTCTTTCTTTTTCTTTCTTTTTCTTTTTCTTTCTTTCTTCTTTCTTTCTTTTTCTTTCTTTCTTTTCTTTTTCTTTCTTTCTTTCTTCTTCCTTTCTTTCCTTCCTTCCTTCCTTCTTCCTTTTTTAAAGATTTATTTATTTATTCTAGAGAGAAAGAGAGAGTGTGCACAGGGAGGACAGTTAGAGGGAGAGGGAGAGAGAAACCTAAGCAGACTCCATGCTGAGTGCAGAGCCCAACTTGGGGCTTGATCTCACGACCCTGAGATCACGACCTGAGCCAAAACCAAGAGGTGGATGCTTAACTAACTGTGCCACCCAGGTGCCCTACACCTACACATTTCTGAGTCTCTTCTAGGCTATATTAAAAATATGTGAGCAGTTTAGTTGAAAGTTGCATTCTAGAAGATTGTGGCAGAGTAGGGGACCTCATTTCATCTGGCCCCTTGAAAATAGCTGGATATCTGAAACCATTCTTAACACACATGAATTCAGCCTGAGATGCAAGAAAATATATCTGGAACTCTATAAGCAGAAAAACGACTGCTTTTTCAAGGTAGAAGGTGCAGAATCATGAATCTTTGGGAAATGTCAGAAGATAAACGGAAGAGGGGGGAGTCCATTAGCCAGCTACTAGAAAGTGATATAACACAGAGTGCAAAATTGGAACCCTTAGGAATCTGCTCCAGTGAGAGACATCTCTTTCTGAAAAGGGCATAGGGGATGAAAAGAGCAGAATTCTCAGTGGGTCATTGTGGTCTCAGGATCCCAGGAGACACAGAAAAAACGGGGGTGCCTGATCCAATAGAGTGCCCAAGCAGTAAAATGGGGAGCCTGGTTATTGTCAGCGAGCCCAGGAGGGACTCTCAGCTCCGGCTGCCATAAATCACAAGCCAACCCAGTAGGGAGACTGCTCTTTGCCTGAGCACCAGGAAAAGGACTGGAACTTGTGGGTTGTTTAACATCCCCTGGGAGAGATGAAATGGCTGCGACCACAGCTGGGCAATAGTTCTCAGGTTGGTGGTGGCCCCAGAAAGGACAGTAGGATGGCACCCAGCTGTGATGCACAGTGGAGCAGGGTCCTTATGTGAGTCCACAACCACTCCCAGTCACAGAGACACAAAGTGAAGTGTTGCTCATGGTCCCGGGGACTCCCCCTGGGAGAATTGCTGTGGGGGTAAACCACAGGCATCTGCAGGGTTGGTGCACACAGAAGTGGAGACAGTTTGACCTGGGGGGTTTATGAAGAAGGGGGACCATGATCTTGCAGCTCTGGGCTAGAGATCCCGGCACAGCCATTTTTGCTCTGAGTCTCTGAAAAGGTGCAGAAAGCCACCAGGGAACAAAAGCCACACAGACAACCAGCTCACCTTCTCCCTGACAAAGGGTGGGGCAACTCCACCAAGGCATAGACACCTGAGAAGCAAAACAGCAGGCTTGTCCCCCAGAAGATAGACTGGAAGAACAGCTGAATGTCAAGCTTATAGATCCTACAGGAATGTAAAACTTCAGTGCCAGGGGAAAATAATATATTGAGCTTCAGATGTTGATGCAAGACTCGTTTATCCTTCAGTCTAAAATTTTACATTCCTTTTTTTCCCAACATTTTTCCTCTTTCAACTAGATTCTTATTTTACCAACATATGTTTTTAAGTCACTTTTTAACTTTTTTCATTTTACATTTTATATATCTTTATAGATTTTCTCATCTACATTTTATAGATTTATGCCTCATTTTAGTCCTTTTTTTCACTCTATCCAATTTAATTTTTTATATATACATAAGCTTTATTTCTTTGCAATTTTGGGATGTAGTGTTCTCTAACACACAGACCAAAATTCAATCAAGAACAAGAAGATCACCCTGCTTTATCCACCCAGTGAGATTACAATGTCTCTCCACTGCCCCCCCCTTTTTATTGTTTTGGTTCATCCTGGATTTGTTTGCTTTTCTGTGGTGGCTTCTGACCACTTCAAATTATTTTTTTCTAGGGTGCATTTTGCTTGGGCCATGGTTGATATTGTGGACTCTTCATTCACTCACCCATCCTTCCTTGGGCAGAATGACTAGAAGTGGGAACTCACAACAAAGGAAAGAACCAGAGGCGATGTTCTCTGCCATAGAGCTAATCAAAATAAGCAAGATGTCAGAGATAGAATTTGGGATAGCAATTATAAAGTTAATAGCTAAGCTTGAAAAAAGCATAAATGCAATACAGAGTCTCTAAGGGTGGAAATGAGATCTAATCAGGCCAAACTTAAAAATGCTTTGAATGAGATGTAATTTAAATTGGATGTTCTAACAGCTAGGTTCAATGAGTCAGAAGAGAGAATAAATGATCTAGAACACAGGCTGATGGAAAGGAAGGAAGTTGAGGAAAACAGAGAAAAACAACTAATAGCCCATGAAGAAAGACTTCAAGAATTTAATGATGCATTGAAAAGAACCAATATTAGAATCATTGGGATCCAAGAAGCGGTGGAAAGAGAGAGAGGGCTAGAAGGCATATTTGAGCAAATCATAGCTGAGAACTTCCCTAATCTAGGGAAGGAGGCAAGCATTCATGTCCAAAAGGCAGAGAGGACCCCTCCCCAAATCAATAAAAACATCAACACCCAACATATAATAGTGAAGCCTGAAAATCTTAAGCAAAAGAAGCTATCCTGAGAGCAGCTAGGGAGAGGAGATTCCTTATGTACGAAGGGAGGAACCTCAGAATAACATCAGACCTATCCACAGAAGCCTGGCAAGCCAGAAGGGCTGGCAAGACATATTCAGGGTACTAAATGAGAAGAACATGCAGCCAAGAATACTTTATCCAGCAAGGCTGTCATTCAGAATGGAATGAGAGATAAAGAGTTTCCAGGACAGACAGAAACTGAAAGAATATGTGACCACCAAGCCATCCCTGAAAGAAATATTAAGGGGGATACAGTAAGCAAAGAGAGACCCCCAAGAGTCACATAGACCAGAAAGTAACAGAGACAATCTACAGAAACAGGGACTTTACAGGAGATATAATGGCACTAAATTCATATCTTTCAATAGTTACTCTGAATGTAAATGGGCTGAATGTTCCCATCAAAAGACACAGGGTATCAGATTGGATAAAAAAGCAGGACCCATCCATATGCTGTCTACAAGAGACTCATTTTGAACCTCCAGATTGAAAGTGAGGGGATGGAGAACCATTTATCATGCTAGTGGACCTCAAAAGAAAACTGGGGTAGCAATCCTCATATCAGACAAATTAGATTTTAAACCAAAGACTGTAGTAAAAGATGTAGAGGGACACTATGTCATACTCAAAGGGTCTAGCCAACAAGAAGACCTAACGATTGTAAATATCTATTCCCCCCAATGTGGGAGCAGCCAATTATATAAACCAATTAATATCCAAAGTAAAGAAACATATTGATAATAATACATTAACAGTGGGGGACTTCAACACCCCACTCACAGCAATGGACAGATCATCTATGCAGAAGATCAACAAAGAAATGAGGGTTTTGAACTGGACCAGATGGACTTAACAGATATATACAGAACATTCTATCCTAAGACAACAGAATACTCATTTTTCTCGAGTACACATGGAAGTTTCTCCAGAATAAATCACATACTGGGTCACGAATCAGGCCTCAACAGATACCAAAAGATTGAGATCATTCCCTGCATATTTTCAGACCACAATGCTTTCAAACTGGAACTCAACCACAAGAAGAAATTTGGAAGGAATTCAAACACTTGGAAGTTAAAGAACATCCTGCTAAAGAATGAATGGGTCAACCAGGGAATTAAAGAAGAACTTAAATGATTCATGCAAACTAATGAAATGAAAACATATCGATTCAAAACTTATGGGATACTGCAAAGACCGTCCTAAAAGGGAAGTATATAGCAGTGTAAGCTGCTTTCAAAAAAACAGAAAAGTCTCAAATATACAAGCTAAGCTTACACCTAAAGGAGCTGGAGATAGAACAGCAAATAAAGCCCAATCCAAGCTGGAGAAGAGAGATAATAAAGATTAGGGGTACCTGGGTGGCTCAGTCAGTTAAGCGTCTGCCTTCGGCTCAGGTCACGATCCCAGGGTGCTGGGATCGATCCCTGCATTGGGCTCCCTGCTCAGCAGGAAGCCTACTTTTACTTCTTCCACTCCCCCTGCTTGTGTTCCCTCTTTTGCTGTGTCTCTTTCTGTCAAATAAATAAATAAAATCTTAAAAAAAAGAAATAATAAAGATTAAAGAAGAAATCAATATAACAGAAACCAGAAGAATAGTAGAACAGATAAACGAAACTAGAAGCTGGTTCTTTGATGGAATTAATAAGATCGATAAACCACTGGCCAGACTTATCCAAAAGAAAAGAGAAAGGACCCAAATTAATAAAATCATGAATGAAAGAGGAGAGATCACAACCAATACCAAGGAAATATAGGTAATTGTTAGAACGTATTATAAGCAACTATATGCCAACAAATTAGGCAATCTGGAAGAAATGGGTACATTCCTGGAAACTTATAAATTACCAAGACTGAAACAGGAAGAGGTAGAACATCTGAACAAACCAATAACCAGTGAGGAAATTAAAAGAGTAATAAAAAACCTCCCAAAAAACAAGAGTCCAGGGCCAGATGGCTTCCCAAGGGAAATCTACCAAACATTTAAAGAAGAAATAACACCCATTCTGCTGAAGCTGTTTCAGAAAATAGAAATAGAAGGAAAACTTCCAAACTTGTTCTATGAGGTCAGCCTTACCTTGATCCCAAAACCACACAAAGACTCCCCCAAAAAGGAGAATTACAAAGATCCCTGATGAACATGGATACCAAAATACTCACCATTTCCTAGCCAAAAGGATCCAACAGTACATTAAAAGGATTATTCCCATGACCAGGTGAAATTTATTCCTGGGATGCAAGTGTGGTTCAATATTTGCAAATCAACCAACATAATAAAGCACATTAATAAAAGAAAAGACAGGAACCATATGATCCTCTCAATTGATGCAGAAAATGCATTTGACAAAATACAACATCCTTTCTTTATGAAAACTCTTCAAAGTATAGAGATACAGGGAACATACCTCGATATTATTAAATCCATCTATGACAAGCCCACAGCAAATATCATTCTCAATAGGGAGAAACTGAGAGCTTTTCCCTTAAGGTTAGGAACATGACAGGGATGCCCACTCTCACCTATTGTGCAACATAGTACTAGAAGTCCTAGCTTCAAGAATCAGACAACAAAAAATAGATAAAAGGCATTTAAACTGCAAGAAGAAGTCAAACTCTCTCTCTTTGCAGATGATGTGATACTTTATGTGGAAAACCCAAAGGACTCAACTCCAAGATTGTTAGAACTCCTACAGTGATTCAGCAATGTGGCAGGATACAAAATCAATGCACAGAAATCAATTGTATTTCTATACACAAACAATGTGTCTGAAGAAAGAGAAATTAAGGAATCGATCCCATTTACAATTGCACCAAAAACCATAAGATACCTAGGAATAAACCTAACCAAAGAGGTAAAGGATCTGTACTCTAGAAACTACAGAACACTTATGAAAGAAATTGAGGAAGACACAAAGAGATGGAAAAGTATTCCATGCTCATGGATTGGAAGAACAAATATTGTTAAAATGTCTAAGCTGCCCAGAGCAATCTACACAGTCAATGCAATCCCTATCAAAATACCATCGACATTTTTCACAGAACTGGAACAAACAATCCCAAAATTTGTATGGAACCAGAAAAGACCCCAAATCTTCAGTGGAATGTTGAAAAAGAAAGCCATAGCTGGGGGCATCACAACGCCTGACTTCAAGGTGTATTACAAAGCTGTGATCATCAAGAGTATGGTACTGGCACAAAAACTGACACATAGATCGGTGGAACAGAATAGAGAGCCCAGAAATGGACCCTCAACTCTATGGTCAACTAATCTTCAACAAAGCAGGAAAGAATATGCAATGGAAAAAAGTCTCTTCAATAAATGGTGCTGGGAAAATCAGACAGCCACATGCAATAGAATGAAACTAGACCATTCTCTTACACCATACACAAAGATAAACTCAAAATGGATGAGAGAATTAATTGTGAGACAGGAATCCATCAAAATCCTAGAGAATACAGGCAGCAACCTCTTTGACCTTGGTCATAGCAACTTCCTCCAAGACATGTCTACAAAGGCAAGGGAAACAAGAGCAAAAATGAACTAGTTAGACTTCATATAGATAAAAACCTTCTGCACAGCGAAGGAAATAATCAACAAAACTAAAAGGCAACCTATGGAATGGTAGAAGAGATTTGCAAATGACATTACAGAGAAAGGGCTGGTATCCAAGATCTATAAAGAACTTCTCGAACTCAACACCCCCAAAACAAATAATCCAGTCAAAAAATGGGCAGAAGACATGAACAGACACTTCTTCAAAGAAGACATACGAATGGCCAACAGACACATAAAAAATGTTCCACATCACTTGCCATCTGGGAAGTGCAAATAAAAACCACAATGAGATACCACTTTACACCAGTTAGAATGGCTGAAATTAACAAGACGGGGAACAAAAAATGTTGACGAGAATGTGGAGAAAGGGGAACCCTCTTTCTTACACTGTTGGTGGGAATGCAAGCTGGTGCAGCCACTCTGGAAAACAGTATGGAGGTTCCTCAAGTCGTTAAAAATAGAGCTACCCTATGACTCAGCAATTGCACTAGTGGGTACTTACCCCCAAAATACAGATGTAGTGAAAAGAAGGGGCACATGCACCCCGATGTTCATAGCAGCAACGTTCACAGTAGCCGAACTGTGGAAGGAGCCGAGATGTCCTTCAGTGGATGAATGGATAAGGAAGATGTGGTCCATATATACAATGGAATATGACTCAGCCATCAGAAAGGATGAACACCTACCATTTGCATTGACATGGATGGAAATGGAGGGTATTATGCTAAGTGAAATTAGTTAATCGGAGAAAGGCAATTATCATACGGTTTTACTCATATGTGGACTGTAAAGACTAGCACAGACCACAGGGGAAGGGACGGAAAACTGAACGGGAAGAAATCGGAGAGGGAGACAAACTAGGAGGGACTCTGGACTCTGGGAAACAAATTGAGGGTTACAGAAGGGAGGCGGGTGAAGGTGGGGCAACTGGGCGATGGATGTTAAGGAGGTTACGTGATCTGATGAGCACTGGGTTTTATATGCAACTAATGAGTCATTGAACACTACATCAAAAACCGACGATGTACTACATGGTGGCTAACGGAACTTAATAAAAAAAAAAATCCGTGAGCAAAGTCACTTGTTTGGCCCTGCAGTGACATTGTTTCAACTTTCCAAGCTCTACTGATCTAACGAAAATTGATTAATGATTAATTTTTATGTGTCAGGTGCTGTATTAAATGTATCATCTGCTTCCATTCCCTTATAAACCTTGTAAGATAGTTCTATCATTCCCTTTTTGCACATAAGGGAAGCTGAATTTCAGAGAGGATTAAGTAGATTACTTAAGTAGATTAGAAGCCAGCTGTCTGGTCCCACATTTGAACCTTCAACACTAGGCTAACCATTTTTCTGACTCCAAGTGTATACACATTAGTCCCCTCTTAGCCATAGTTTCAGTTACCCATGGTCACCTTCAGTCCAGAAGCAAGTGATCCTCCTTCTGACATATTGTCAGAAGGTCAATAGTAACCTAATGTTAGGTCACAATGCCTGCATCATTCACCTCACTTCATATCACCATGTAGGCATTTTATCATCTTACATCATCACAAGAAGAATGGTGAGTACAGTGCTATAAGATGTTTTGAGAGAGAGAGAGAGAGAGAGACAGACCACATTCATATAATTTTTGTCACAGTATAGTGTTATAATTATCCTATTTTTATGGGTAGTTACTGTTGTTAATCTCTTATTATATCTAATTTTTAGATTAAACTTTACCATAGTTATATATGTATGTATGTATGTATAGGAAAAAACATCATATATATATAGGGTCCAATACTATCTGCAATTTCAGGCAACCACTGGGAATCCTGGAATGTATCCCTTGTGGATAAGCAGGGCTACCCTATTCCCAAACTTTGTTACCAGTTTTTGCTCTGGACTGAGGAAACTCTTAGAATTAATCTTTTTCTCGTCTCTAATAAAGACTTATAGGAAGGAACATCATGTAATATTTTGTGTAATGATACTAAGCTGTATTTGGTAGACTACATTTCTTTTTGTAAGTTATCCTTCTAGGAATATCTATTAAATTATGTACTGCAAGATAGAAGTGATCATTTCTTGGGGAAAATAAAACAAGTCTTGCCTATGATGTATAGTTAGTTGAAAGTAAATGGTTAATAGCCCAATTAATATAACCAGTTAGGTCAGCTTATATGTCATTATTTAAATGAAATTCAAACATGAAATGATACTGAAAACGTCTGTTTGATTCAATTTTGACATGTATTTAACAATCAAAGGGAATAAAACACATGTAAAAGGCAGGATGGGTACATGATCGAGTTTTAGTAGATAAGATATAATATTCTGTTTATATCATAAAAAACCTGGTTGCTGCTAGTTCCATTGTTAAAGTTTATATTCTATTAAGAAAACCTGTTAATTAATAATTAAACATGCTGTTAATTATACTCCTAATGTCATTAGTAAATCAACAAAAATACAATTGATTATAAAACAGAGATTTTTTTTTTCTTTTAGGTATTCTGGGAGGATAAAATTCCATTCAGAAAGTATTTCTCAAAAGATAATTTTAAAGTAATCATCTCTAAAATTTAATTTTATACAAATACTATAATTTAAAAATCAACCCATAGCACAGTTTCAATAAATGAAAAGATGGAACATAACTTTCAATTCCTTGGGATGCTCCTTAATGATATTCCAGTTTTTGTTTTTCTCTATTAAGCAATGATTAGAAATAAATTTGAATGCCAAGGTTATGAGGATCCCTTTAGATTGCATATAAAAATCTATTTTTTAATTGTTCACAGATTAAAATTGTCATTTCCTGAAGGGTGCAATTCTGGGGTCTTATATATGAAAAATATTGAACGACTGAATAAAATAGTCAACTGTACCTGTCTCATTTGTTATCTTTAGTCCTGTTATCTTCAGTTGTGGTGTAAACTGAGGCTTACTGTAATGTTCCATTTCATGTGCCATGAGGGTTAAGAGTGACGATCTGATCAGTATCAGACGATTCTGATACTGACATCTTGAAATGGTTACAGCATTTAATTTTAAAAAGGCCTTAATAGTGGGGGAAATTGGCTATACTCAGGTAGTCTTATGATAAGATTTGCTGGAGGGGGTGGGTGGGGAGATGGGTTACTTGGGTGATGGGCATTAAGGAGGGCACTTGCTGTGATGAGCACTGGGTGTTACAAGTAAGTGATGACTCGCTAAATTTTATTCCTGAAACCAATACTACACTATATGTTATCTAACTTGAATTTAAATAAAAACTTGGGGAAAAAAGACTAAGTAATCAATAACTTTCTTTTGTTCCTAAAAACAATGTTCAAAGTTAGCTGAAGTCTATCTTTTTTTTTAAAGATTTTATTTATTTATTTATTCATTTGAGAGAGTGAGAATGAGAGAGAGAGAGAGCACACATGAGAGGGGGGAGGGTCAGAGGGAGAAGCAGACTCCCCGCTGAGCAGGGAGCCCGATGCGGGACTCGATCCCGGAACTCCAGGATCATGACCTGAGCCGAAGGCAGTCGCTTAACCAACTGAGCCACCCAGGTGCCCCGTTAGCTGAAGTCTATCTTTAATGAAAAAATGGCTGCTGCTAGTTTTTGATATAATCTCTCTACTAGCAGTAACTGTCTGATTGAAAACACAGTTCAGCCTTAGAGGAGCCAAATAGAAGTATTTTTTTATTTGTTATGTTATTTTAAGATTGAACTACATATTGACCTTAGTAACAAGAAATGAAATGGTATCCTGATTTTTTGCACATAGAGCTGGCTCCAAAGAAAAGCTGAATCAGCAGGGAAAGAAAGGAGAGAAAGAGAGAAAAAGAAAGAGGTACTTCTTACTTCATTATGAACTTAACTGTGAAATTCAATTATGTAGTATTGACTACAATAAATTTAGGAAGGAAATTTCTAAAATGAGAATAAACTTGTGAAGTTACAGTGCTATGAATTTTTATGTTAAAACCATTTCAAAATTGTTGTCCAAGAACGTCATCCTAATTCCCAACCCCCCCAATAGCACATAAAAACATGCTGTTAGGGATTTTGCTAACCTTGCAAAATTGCTTAATATAACAAACTTTAAATATTGATTATTATAAGTGAAAAAGCATAATTTATTTTTGTTTTGATCACTGAAAATGTTGAAATGATGGTTTTTGATTATGAAATTAATTTCTTCACCATTCGTGCACTTCCCAGCTATTTGTCATTTTGGTTTATGCCTCCCATCTAAAACAGTTCTCTTGGAATGCTCCCAGTGAGCTTCCCAATCATATATTTAGTCCTTTTCAATGTATTGGTTTCTTGGGGCTACTGCAATAAATTACCACAGACTGGGTGGTTTAGAACAGAAATTTGTTTCCTCACAGTTCTGGAGGCCAGAAGTCTGAAGTGAAGGTGTTGGCAGGGCCACACCATCTCCAGAGATACTAGGGAGTACCTTTCTATGCTTTTCCTAGCTTCTGGTGCTGGTTGTCATCCTTGTAGTTCCTTGCTTTGCGGTGGCATCACTCCAGTCTCTGCCTCCATTGTCATGTGGCCTTCCTCCTCGTGTGCTGTCTCCATGTTTCTGTGTCTAAATCTCCCCCTTTCTTTTCTAAGAACACCAGTCACTGATTACGGACCTTGATCTAGTATGACACAATCATATCTCGACTATATCTGCAAAGGTCCTATTTCCAGATAAAGTCACATTTCCAGTTATGGGAGGTAGGACTTGAACATACTATTTTGGGGGACATAATTCAACCAACAATACTCAGTCTTATTAAAAACTCCCCATACCCTCTTTGATGCCTTTGACATTACTGATCTTTTTCCTTTGAAACTTCCCCTCCTTGTCTTTCATAATACTGAATTTTTCTTGTTCTTAATCTTCTCTAACTTTGTTCAGTTATGTCTTCTCGATTGTTTCATTTTCTGGTTCTTGTTTCCATATGGCGTTCCTGTATCTTTGTCTTTAGTTCTTTCTCTTCCATAGTCTCAATCTCCATGCATTTAATAAGCACATTCTGGTAACTACATGTACTTATGTTTCCTGGACTCTGACCACGAAGAGAAAAATAATCATAGCTCCTACTTGGGAACCTCTGGTAAAACAGAGGGACACAGGTAAATATACCAGTAAGTGTAACACTGACTAGAACACGAATATAAATTATGCAATAAGAAAGCCTTCAAAATATAGAGGATACTCTACCTAAATTTTGAAAAAATGAGTAAGTGTTCAAAAGGCTAGTTTTCATGAGTTTTTACTCCACTTTTCTATTCTTGGTGGAAAGGTTTTAATTAAGAAGTACATTTTTAAAACAGATACAAGAATATTCATATTGCTATTTCTCCTTATGCTAACATTTAATAGACTTTTTTAAGAATAATTTTCAATTTAAAGAAATGTTGCAAATATAGTGCATAGAATCCCTGGATATTTCTATTCAGTTTCCCCTGTGGTTAAGTTTTTACATTACTATGGTACATTTGTCACAGCTAATGAATCACTACTGATACATTGTAATTAATTAAACTCCATGCTTTACTCAGATTTCCTTAGTTTTTATCTAACGTCCCTTTTCTTTACCAAAATCCCATCCAGAGTATCACATTATGTGTATGGAAATACATTTCTTTACTCCCATTTATTTATTCAATCATTTATGAGCAACAGTATGGATTTCTGGATGTTTAGTTTATTCTTCAAGTGATAATCCTATATGCCAACCTAAAAACAAGAAACCAGTTCAAGAAGCAAAGCTTTTATTTGGGATCAAAGAATTTGCAATTTGGGGTACACAGATTTAGGGAGAAACTCAAATAGTGTACTGATTACAGAAGGTGGACTTAGGAATTTTACAGGAAAAAAGGGGAAGATTGGGTAAGTTGTTTTGAAAAGAGTTCATTGGTGCTGAGAAGCAAGGCTATATTTGTACTTCCTTGATTGGTCAGGCGAAGTGATCACTAGGCAAAAGTTCAATTTTATCAATCTTCTCAAACAGGGTATTTGCTTTCCTGCTGACTTCTTGGAATGCTGGTAATTTGGCCCAATTCAAAGGTTCAGAAAATTAGACATGCAAGGTATTTCCTCAAAATGGCTGCTCTGGCTCCATTTTGAAATGGTTTTACTAATGTCTTATGTTTATGAATATAACAGTATTCATGAATACTGTTATATATGAATATAACAGTAGTTTTCATGAATACTACATTATTTATTTTTTTTCTTAAATTGGTCCAACTTTGGCCATTTTGAGTTCTTTCGGGTGACTTGTGTACTTTTGGCACATCCGTATAATTTTGATTTTTTTTTATCATTTCCTTATTTCCTAACCCTACAAGATGGCTCAGGATCATCTTGTACATTTCTTGTCCCAGACCTAGAATTAGCCATTTCTCCAGGTGCTCTAGGTCCTTTTATTAGAGGACAATATTAGAAACCAAGATCCGGATGCTGACGGGCTTCTTGTTACTGCAGTTTTTGCCTCTAGGCTCTCTCTGCCAGCAGAGCTAAGAAATATATGCATATGCACTAGTCTTTGATTATACACATATTTCCATATCTATCTGTATCTACATGTTCAGACCAATGGCTCTGACTCTAACCCAATACGGGATAGTTCATTCTAACCTTCCTCCTTGCTTATCTGTAAACTCCCTTTCTAACACTAAGAAGCTAGGCTCCTACCATTTGACATTGATTTTTCCTTAAAATTTTTATTGTTATGTTAATCGCCATACATTACATCATTAGTTTTTGATGTAGTGTTCCATGATTCATTGTTTGTGCATAACACCCAGTGCTCCATGCAGAATAGCTAACCCATTGTCCCACCCCCCCACCCCTCTAGAACCCTCAGTTTGTTTATCACCGTCCATAGTCTCTCATGGTTCGTTTCCCCCTCCAATTACCCCCTTAATTCTTCCCCTCCTGCTATCTTCTTTTTTTGTTTCCTTAACATATATTGCATTATTTGTTTCAGAAGTACAGATCTGTGATTCAACAGTCTTGCAAAACTCACAGCACTCACCATAGCACATACCCTCCCCAATGTCTAGAACCCAGCCACCTATCCCTCCCACGCCCCCCACTCCAGCAACCCTCAGTTTCTTTCCTGAGATTAAGACTTCCTCATTTCAGTGAAGTCATATGATACATGTCTTTCTCTGATGGACTTATTTCGCTCAGCATAACACCCTCCAGTTCCATCCACGTCATTGCAAATGGCAAGATTTCATTCCTTTTGATGGCTGCATAATATTCCATTGTGTGTGTGTGTGTGTGTGTGTGTGTGTGTGTGTGTGTGTGTGTGTGTGTGTGTGTATACCACCTCTTTTTTATCCATTCATCTGTCGATGAACATCTTGACTCTTTCCACAGTTTGGCTATTGTGGACACTGCTGCTATAAACATCAGGGTGTATGTACCCCTTCGGATCCCTACATTTGTATCTTTGGGGTAAATACCCAGCAGTGCAATTGCTGGATCGTATGGTAGCTCTATTTTCAACTGTTTGAGGAACCTCCATACTGTTTTCCAGAGTGGCTACACCAGCTTGTGTTCCCAGCAACAGTGTAGGAGTGTTCCCCTTTCTCCACATCCCCACCAACATCTGTCATTTCCTGACTTGTTAATTTTAGCCATTCTGACTGGTGTGAGGTGGTATCTCAGTGAGGTTTTGATCTGGATTTCCCTGATCCTGAGCGATGTTGAGCACTTTTTCATGTGTCTGTTGGCCATCTGGATTTCTTCTTTGGAAAAATGTCTGTTCATGTCTTCTGCCCATTTCTTGATTGGATTATTTGTTCTTTGGGTGTTGAGTTTGAGAAGTTCTTTATAGATTGTGGATACTAGCCCTTTATCTGATATATCATTTGCAAATATCTTCTCCCATTCTGTCGGTTGTCTTTTGGTTTTGTGGACTGTTTCTTTTGCTGTGCAAAAGCTATTTATCGTGATGAAGTCCCAAGAGTTCATTTTTGCCCTTGCTTCCCTTGCCTTTGGCGATGTTTCTAGGAAGAAGTTGCTGCGGCTGAGGTCGAAGAGCTTGCTGCCTGTGTTCTCTTTTAGGATTCTGAAGGACTCCTGTCTCACATTTAGGTCTTTCATCCATTTCGAGTGTATTTTTGCATGTGGTGTAAGGAAATGGTCCAGTTTCATTCTTCTACATGTGGCTGTCCAATTTTCCCAACACCATTTGTTGAAGAGACTCTCTTTTTTCCATTGGACATTCTATCCTGCTTTGTCAAAGATGAGTTGAGGGTCCATTTCTGGGCTCTCTATTCTGTTTCATTGATCTATGTGTCTGTTTTTGTGCCAGTACCATATTGTCTTGATGATGACAGCTTTGTAATAGAGCTGGAAGTCCGAAATTGTGATGCCACCAGCTTTGCTTTTCTTTTTCAACATTCCTCTGTTATTCGGGGTCTTTTCTGGTTCCATACAAATTTTAGGATTATTTGTTCCATTTCTTTGAAAAAAGTGGATGGTATTTTGATGGGGATTGCGTTGAATGTGTAGATTGCTCTAGGTAGCATTGACATCTTCACAATATTTGTTCTTCCAATCCGTGAGCATGGAACATTTTTCCATTTCTTTGTGTCTTCCTCAATTTCTTTCATGAGTATTTTATAGTTTTCTGAGTACAGATCCTTTGCCTCTTTGGTTAGATTTATTCCTAGGTATCTTATGGTTTTGGGTGCAATTGTAAATGGGATCGACTCCTTAATTTCTCTTTCTTCTGTCTTGTTGTTGGTGTATAGGAATGCCACTGATTTCTGGGCATTGGTTTTATATCCTGCCACTTTACTGAATTCCTGTGCGAGTTCTAGCAGTTTTGGGGTGGAGTCTTTTGGGTTTTCCACATAAAGTATCATATCATCTGCCAACAGTGAGAGTTTGACTTCTTCTTTGCTGATTTGGATGCCTTTGATTTCTTTTTGTTGTCTGATTACTGTGGCTAGGACTTCTAATACTATGTTGAATAGCAGTGGTGATAGTGGACATCCCAGGCGCGTTCCTGACCTTAGGGGAAAAGCTCTCAGTTTTTCCCCATTGAGAATGATATTCATTGTAGCTTTTTCATAGATGGCTTTTACGATATTGAGGTATGTACCGTCTATCCCTATACTCTGAAGAGTTTTGATCAAGAAAGGATGCTGTACTTTGTCAAATGCTTTTTCTGCATCTATTGAGAGGATCATATGATTCTTGTTCCTTCTTTTGTTAATGTATTGTATCACATTGATTGATTTGTGGATGTTGAAAGAAACTTGTAGCCCAGGGTTAAATCCCACTTGGTCGTGGTAAT
This sequence comes from Eumetopias jubatus, assembly GCF_037043125.1. Taxonomy (NCBI): domain Eukaryota; kingdom Metazoa; phylum Chordata; class Mammalia; order Carnivora; family Otariidae; genus Eumetopias; species Eumetopias jubatus. The sequence goes on along the minus strand of NW_028274818.1, from coordinate 24,218,772 downwards.
AATTCTTTTAATGTACTTTTGGATCCTACTGGCTAGTATTTTGGTGAGAATTTTTGCATCCATGTTCATCAAGGATATTGGTCTGTAATTCTCCTTTTTGATGGGGTCTTTATCTGGTTTTGGGATCAAGGTAATGGTGGCCTCATAAAACGAGTTTGGAAGTTTTCCTTCCATTTCTATTTTTTAGAACAGCTTCAGAAGAATAGGTATTAATTCTTCTTTAAATGTTTGGTAGAATTCCCCTGGGAAGCCATCTGGCCCTGGGCTCTTGTTTATTGGGAGATTTTTGATGACTGCTTCAATTTCCTTAGTGGTTATAGGTTTGTTCAGGTTTTCTATTTCTTCCTGGTTCAGTTTTGGTAGTTGATACATCTCTAGGAATGCATCCGTTTCTTCCAGATTATCTAATTTGCTGGCATAGAGTTGCTCATAATATGTTCTTATAATTGTTTGTATTTCTTTGGTGTTGGTTGTGATCTCTCCTCTTTCATTCATGATTTTGTTGATTTGGGCCATTTCTCTTTTCTTTTTTGATAAGTCTGGCCAGGGGTTTATCAATCTTAATTCTTTCAAAGAACCAGCTCCTAGTTTCGTTGATCTGTTCTACTGTTCTTTTGGTTTCTATTTCATTGATTTCTGCTCTGATCTTTATTATTTCTCTTCTCCTGCTGGCTTTCGGCCTACTTGCTGTTTTTTCTCTAGCTCCTTTAGGTGTAGGGTTAGGTTGTGTATTTCAGACCTTTCTTGTTTCTTGAGCAAGGCTTGTATTGCTATATACTTTCCTCTGAGGACTGCCTTTGCTGCATCCCAAAGATTTTGAACAGTCTTGCTTCCATTTTCATTGGTTTCCATGAATTTTTTAATTCTTCTTTGATTTTCTGGTTGACCCATCATTCTTTAGTAGGATGCTCTTTACCCTCCATGTATTTGAGTCCTTTCCAACTTTTTTTTTGTGATTGAGTTCTAGTTTCAAAGCACTGTGGTCTGAAAATATGCAGGGAATGATCCCAATCTTTGGGTACTGGTTAAGACCTGATTTGTGATCTAGGATTTGATCTATTCTGGAGAATGTTCCATGGGCACTAGAGAAAAATGCGTATTCTGTTGCTTTGGGATGGAATGTTCTGAATATGTCTGTGACGTCCATTTGGTCCAGTGTGTCATTTAAAGTCTTTATTTCCTTGTTGATCTTTTGCTTAGATGATCTGTCCATTTCAGTGAGGGGGGTGTTAAAGTCCCCACTATTATTGTATTGTTGTTGATGTGTTCCTTTGCTTTTGTTATTAATTGGCTTATATAATTGACTTCTCCCATGTTAGGGGCATAGATATTTACAGTTGTTAGATCTTCTTGTTGGATAGACCCTTTAAGTAGGATATAGTGTCCTTCCTCATCTGTTATTACAGTCTTTGTTTTAAAATCTAATTTGTCTGATATAAGGATTGCCACCCCATCTTTCTTTGGGTGTCCATTAGCATGGTAAATGGTTTTCCACCCCCTCACTTTCAATCTGGGGGTGTCTTTGGGTTTCAAATGAGTCTCTTGCAAACAGCATATCGATGGTTCTTGTTTTTTAATCCAATCTGATAGCCTGTGTCTTTTGATTGGGACATTTAGCCCATTTACATTCAGGGTAACTATTGAAAGATATGAATTTAGTGCCATTGTATTTATTGCCTGTAAGGTGCCTGTTAGTGTATATTGTCTGTGCTCCTTTCTGGTCTATGCTGCTTTTAGGCTCTCTCTTTGCTTAGAGGACCCCTTTCAATATTTCTTAGAGGGCTGGTTTCGTGTTTGCAAATTCCTTTTGTTTTTGTTTGTCCTGGAAGCTTTTTATGTCTCCTTCTATTTTCAATGACAGCCTAGCTGGATATAGTATTCTTGACTGCATATTTTTCTTGTTTAGTGCTCTGAATCTATCATGCCAGTCCTTTCTGGCCTGCCAGGTCTCTGTGGATAGGTCTGTTGCCAGTCTAATATTTCTACCATGGTAGGTTACAGATCTCTTCTCCCGAGCTGTTTTCAGGATTTTCTCTTTGTCTCTGAGACTTGTAAGTTTTACTATTAGATGTCAGGGTGTTGATGTATTTTTATTGATTTTGAGAGGGGTTCTTTGTGCCTCCTGGATTTGGATGCCTGTTTCCTTCCCCACATTAGGGAAGTTCTCTGCTATAATTTGCTCCAATATACCTTCTGCCCCTCTCTCTCTTCTTCTTCTGGGATCCCAAGTATTCTAATGTTGTTTCGTCTTATCGTATCACTTATCTCTCGAATTCTGCCCTCGTGATCCTGTAGTTGTTTCTCTCTCTTTTTCTCAGCCTCTTTATTTTCCATCATTTGGTCTTCTTTATCACTGCTTCTCTCTTCTGCCTCATTTATCCTAGCAGTTAGTGCCCCCATTTTTGATTGCACCTCATTATTAGCCTTTTTGATTTCGACTTGGTTAGATTTTAGTTCTTTTATTTCTCCAGAAAGGGTTTCTCTAATAACTTCCACGCTTTTTTCAAGCCCAGTTAGTATCTTTAAAATCATGATTCTGAACTCTAGGTCCAACATCGTACTAATGTCCATATTGAGTAGGTCCACGGCAGTCGGTAGTACCTCTTGTTCTTTTTGTTGAGGTGATTTTTTCTGTCTTGTCATTTTGTCCAGAGGAGAGTAGATGACTGAGAGAACAAAATGCTAACAGGGTAACAACGTCCCCAGAAAATATACTCTAAACAAAGCAGAAAAGACCTGAAACTGGGGGAAAAGAAAGGGAAAGAAAGAAAAAAGAAAAAGAAAAAGATAAAAACAAACAAAAACAGAACAAAACAAAAAAACAGAATATGATCAAATATGATCAGGCTGGTGCATAGATCAGTGCCACACACTAGGTTTTGGGTGTATTTTGGTCTGTTAGAAGAAAGTGCCTCCCAAAATTTTAAAGAAAGAAAAACATATATATGTATAAAAATAAGGGTTTATATGATGAAGGGGTGGAATATGAATATAAAGATGAAAATTATAAAAAATTTTATAAAAGGAATTGATAAATTAAGGTGTTTGAAAAAGAAAGAAGAGGATTTTTAAAAAAAGGAAAGAAAGAAAGAAAAAAAAAGGTGGGAGAGAATGTGAGCAGGCAGGAGACCAGAACAAAGCCATACACTAGAGATTTAGGGTATATTTTGATCTGTTAGAAGAAACTGTATCTCAAAATTTTAAAGAGAGAACAACTTATATATATATATATGCCAAAAATAAGGGTAACTACCATGAAGGGATAGAATATGACTACAAATGAAAAATAAAAATGTTTTTTTAAAAAGGGATTATTAAGATGTTGGTTGAAAAAGGGAAAAAGAAAAATTCAAAAAGATGAGACAGTTTAAAAAAAATTAACTTTGAAGGATAAAAGAATCATGGTAAAAAAAGCCATGGGTTCTAGGTGCCGTATTCCCCTAGCTCTGGAGTTCTGCCATTCTTATTGATCGGTAAACTTGGTCTTGGCTGACGGTTCTCGCTGATCTTCTGGGGGAGGGACCTGTTGTGGTGGTTCCCAAATGTCTTTGCCGGAGGCGGAATTGCCCCGGCCTTGCCAGTCAGGGCTAAGTAATCTGCTTGAGTTTGCTCTTGGGAGCTTTTGTTCCCTGCAAGCTTTCGGTACAGCTTTGGAGGATGAGAGTGAAAATGGCGGCCTCCCAATCTCCACTCAGAGGAGCTGAGAACTTGGGGCCCCGCTCCTCAGTGCACCCCCAGAGAAAGGCAGTCAGTCACTCCCGTCTCTCCGGTCTCCGGCCGCACTCCGTGCTCACCTGGCCTGTGACCGAGCATTTCTGTATCTGGCACACGAACCCGTGTGGAGTCTCCAAACCCTGCAAATCCCTGGGTTTCACTCCTATGCTGCTCCTCCCGGGGGAGAAAGGGGAGTCTCCCAGGATCTGCCGCTTGTTGGGTCCCTGCTGAAGGAGCAGTGGCCTGACTGTGCTGCGGATCACAGTTTATGGCAACCCCGAGCTGAGAGCCCGTGCCTTGGCTCCTTCTCTGCAGCCAGCTTCCCTGCTCCGATATCTGGGAGCTCTGCCGCACTCAGGCACCCCCAGTCTTTCTGTGACCCTGAGGGTCCTGAGACCACACTTTCCCGCGAGGTTTCCACCCCCTGCTTAGCCACTGGAGCGACGTGCCTCAGCGGAGCTGACTTCTAAAAGTTCTGAATTTGTGCTCTGCGGCTCTATCACTTGCCAGAAGCGGCCGATGGAGTCCCCCTCCCCCGCCGTCTATCCTCCAAAATATCGCCTCAGATTCACTTCTCCGCACGTCCTACCTTCCAGAAAGTGGTCGCTTTTCTGTTCAGAGAGTTGTTGGTATTCTTTTCTTCCATCTACTTTTTAGTTCATAGGTGTTCAGAATGGTTTGATCCCTATCCAGCTGAATTCCTGGGACCAGATGAAATCCAGTTCTCCTACTCCGCCATCTTGCTCTGCCCCCCCATTTGACATTGATTTCCTTTTGTTTAATTCCAGTATACATGTATAGTATTTTCAGATTTATCAATCCACACCTACATGAGAAATAACTTCACCAACTCAGTACTCCCTATATACAGTTCCTTTGCCTTTAGTCTTACAGTTCCAATAATTTCTAAAATTATTTAGGTCAGTACTCTTTTTCCCTCCCCCTTCAGTGAAATTATATCATGCACTTATAATACAGTTAATTCTTTTGTTACATTTTGCATTCTATCCTGAGATATTCAACCTCCTGAGTTTTAAAATTTTTGAATATATGAATTTTTACTTTTTGTGCTGTAAAGTTTTATGAGTTTTGATTAATGCATAATGTCATGTATCCACCCCTCTAGTACTATACAAAAGTTTTACTGCCCTAGAAATATCCTCTGTGCTTCACCTAATCAAACTGTGAATTTCTAACTCATTAATTTTTGTTACCTATCTCCCCTATTCTCCAGTAAACTTCCTACTATCCTGTTAATGCCCTGAATTACCTCTCTTCTGGATTGTTGTAATGGGGGCTGGAAGAAGAAGAAGGGAGTATAACAGGGAAAAATTCACTTCTCTAAGGAATCTTAGCTCTGCAAAATTACTTTTTTTCAGGTTCTATTTCTTAATGCCTCAATGGGCTTTTTCAATGAACCAAATCTCTCTAGAGCTTCACATGTGTGTAATAAACTTATTACTCTATCCACATTTTATACACATTATTTATCTTAAATAATTTTGTTTGTCACAACATTAATATAATTGTGGCTATAGTGTTGTATCCTGACATCAACAGAAATACTTACGTTTCATTATTAAAGATCAAATTTTCATCTATTCCTATTTAATTCAGTTTCTTAAATAAGATAAATGACCGCAAATTATGCCAAATATCTTTTTATGCTATATGGCAATATCAGGTAGGCTTTTTCTTTTCATTTATTACGATAATTATATGAAGAGACTCCCCAAATTGAGGCATCAGTAACTGTTTAACACTATATAGGCATCTAGAACCTAACATATATAAAACAAAATTCTTAATTCATTACTCCATCCCCCAAAAAGCCTTAGTCTTCCCATCTTAATGAATGTTAATCAGTTGCTCAAGGCCAAAATCCAGGGGTCATCTTCAGTTTCTCATTTTCTTTTTTTATACCACAGCTGATGCATCATAAGACATGTTTGTCCTGTCCCCAAAATATATGCCCAATTCCTCCCCTTTCACACCTATCCCCTTATGCTGCTTCATTTTCCTCCATAGCTCATATATATTTACATACATAAATCTCCATTATATTTATTGGTATATTCATTGGTCTGTTTGGGTGCTTCTTCCTGTAATGTCTAATCATTAGTTTTCCCATTAAAAAAATAAGTTGTATGTCTCTTCTGTTATTGATTTGTAGGAATTCTTTATAAGATGATAACATGTTACTAATTTCTTCTACCTGTGTGTTTTTTAGTATTTCATGTTTTGGAGTCCTTTTCTCAATAGAAATTTTAATTTTAATGTAGTTGAAACTTTTTGTTTACAAGAAAGTAATTACAAGATTATTACAAGAGGTAATTACAAAAATATTACAATTATTACAAGAAGTAATTCCTTGCACTGAAGGCACAACAATTCTTTTCTTGTAAAAGTTTCAAAATACTCCTTTCATGTTTATGTCTATCTAGAATTGAGTTTTTGTAGATAGTGTGAAATAAAATCCAATATGACGGATAACCAATTTTCCTAGCATCATTTATGTACAAGATATTCCTTCTCACATTGATGGACAATGTCACCTTCATTATATCATATTTGCATATATAAGTGGTCACATGCAGGACTCTGAATTTTATTTTTATTTATTCTTATTATTTTTTTATTATGTTAAGTTAGCCAACATATAGTACATATAGTACATTATTAGTATAGTTTTTGATGTAGTGTTCAATGGTCCAATGATTAATTTTTGTCTTCCCACTGGCAATATCATACTTATTTAGTTATCATAACTTTCCAGTAGATCTTGATGTTAGATAAAACAATTTCCCCACTTTATTCCAGAATATTCTAGAATCTTTGCTCCACCTGTAATTTGAATCTGCTTGAGTCAGTTGTTAGGAAATTTAGTGAAACTACATGTAACGTATAGATGAATTTACATTTTTTTCATTTCCACAAATATGGTATAACCCCTTTTGGCTTCCTTTAAATTCTTCCAAATAAAATTTAATCATTTTATCTATATAGGTCTTCAGCCACTTTTCTTCTATTTATGCATTGCTAATTTATGTAATTTCTAAAATTACATTTTCTAAATCTGCTGCATTGGCACAGATTTTTAGGACAACATTGATAAAAGCTGAGTAGAGATATTCTTTTTTCTTATTTTCTGATGGTAAGGAGAATGATATCAGTATGTTTTCATTAAGAATGTTGCTACTCTCCTACATTGAGGAGGCTTTCATATATTTTTTTTATGACTTTCTGCCATTAATGGGTATTACATTTTATCACTTTTTTCTTCATTTATTGAGTTTATTACACAGTTTCCTCCCTTTAATCTGGTATATATTTATAAATTTAAAAAATTCTATAATATCAACACAAACTTATATTGCTGGAATAAATTCAAATTACTCATGTTATGTTAGCTTTGATTTATATTGCTGAGCTGGTTTGCTTTCTTTTTTCTTTTTTTTTGCATTTGTTTTCGCAATTGATATCAGCTTATAATATTTCTTTCTTATGGTAACCAAACCTAATTTAGATAATAAGTTACACGGCTTTTCAAAGTGAATATTGGAATTGTCCCTTTTTTTGCATTCTCTGGGAAACTTTGTATAAAATTGGAATTATCTATTCTTTGAAAGTGGGGTATAATTTGCTCTAAAATCATCTGGACCTTGTTTTTCTATATTGGTTGGGTTTTAACTGCAGATTCAAGTATCTTAATAGTTATTGGGCTACTGTGGCTTCCTCTTGATTCTTGATTCAGTTTTTTCAATTTTGTTTATTTTTGTAAATTTTCTGTCAAAAATGTTTACATATTACTGTCATCATGTCAGTTATAGCTGTAACTGGAGTTATGTCCCTTTTTTCATTCTCAACACTGCATATGTGTGTTCTCTTTTTATTTGATCAATATTGTCAGAATGTTGTTAATTACACTAATCTTTGCCAAAAAACAACTTTGTCTTTTAAGACCAATGTTTATTTCAGTATAATTTGTAGGCAGTAAAATTCATTCTATTTTAGTATACAGTTCAATGAATTTTGGGAAATGCTGTCATAAAGCTACCACTACAATCAAGATAGAATATTTCCATCACCAAAAGTACTCCTTGGTATCCTTTTGTGTTCAGTACCCTTTCATTTCCATTTTTTCTCAAATATTAATTTTATTACTGTCCTTATACATTTCCTTTTGCCTAAATTTCCTATAAATAGAATTATAATATATGTAGTCATTTGTTTCAAATTTTTTTCATTTAGAAGAGTGATTTTGTGATTTATCCATGGTATTGAAACCATGCCCTATAGGGTTGAGGTGGTTAAAACTAGCAGAAAGTTTAAAGCTTGTTTTTCAGAAAACTGTTTTCCCCAATCAGCTATTGTGTTTTTTTCAGGCCCCAGTAACAAATCCATTGGCTATCTCTGCAGAAGCCTGGATTCAGCGTCACCTGATATGGTTCCAGCCTATAAACAAGCAAGGTCTTGCATTCCTTATCCAAGATAATGAGTCCAAGACTCCATCCAGTTTATACCAGCTCTCAGAGCAGGCCTATAGCGTCTTCTCTTTGTCCTATGATAACCTCCTAATGTCAGGGGCCAAATTTTGTGTCCTCCTGGTCTTAAGTCTCCATCCGAAAAGGAACATGAGATGTATGTTATATGTATGTTTGCTCAATGCACAGGCTTCATCTTCCTTCATGGTTAGTCCTAAGTTTCCCTGCCCTTTTCATCAATATGTATGTAATCTCCTACCCTGAATTTCCCCTTTTAAAACCCTGCTCCTTAACCTGGAACTTCAGAGGTCATCTTTGGACATCCTTCAGCTGAATCCCCCAGTTTCTGGCCCCCGGAGTAAAGAAACCTTTCCTTCCCAACCAACAATTTTCTCTTATGTATTAACTTTTCAGAGGTGAGCAGCAGAGCTTGAACTATAGTAACAACGTTGCATAGACCAGTAGTTCATTTATTTTCATTGTTGAGTAGCATTCAGGTGTATGGATGTATCACAATGTGCTTTTCACTTCCCAGTTGACAAACATTTAGATTTTTTCTTGTTTCTGGAGATTATTAATAAAGCTGTATAATCATTTGTATACAGGTCTTTGTATGGACACAAGAATCTCCTTTTTTTGGGTAAATACCTAGGGGTGGATTTGCTGGTTCCTATCATACGAGTTTGCTTAAATTTATAAGAATCTGCTAAATTGTTTTCCAAAATGGCTGTACAGTTATGAAAGTACTAGTTGCTGTACATCCTCACCAGTTATTGATACTGTCAGTGAGGGTATAAGTTCAAGTTTTAAATAGGTCTGTCAGAGTGAGCCTCACTGAAAAAATTACATTTGAGCAAGGCTTGAAGGAGGGAGAAAAATTCATGTATATGTCTGGGCAGAAAAAACAGGGTGTACCCTGAAGCAGGAATGTGGAGGAAGACAGTAGTAAGACATACATTCAGAGAGGGAACCATATCCTCTGGGGCCTCTAAGACCTTAATAATAACATTGACTTTTACTCTGAAGAAATGGGAATTTATTGTAGCATCTTAAGCAATGGAAAATAATGGCATTGTCTTACTTATATTTTTAAGGATTTCTCTGGCTGTTGTGTTGAGAACAGGCTATGGCAGATCAAGGAAAGAAGCAGAGAAGACATTAAACTGAACGCTAATGGTAGATCAGACCAGAATGCTAGCACTAGAAATCATGAGAAGTGGTAGGATCCTTATACAATTTTAAGGTAAGCATAGCTCAAATTCCTGATAAAACAGATATAGTGGGTAATTGGAAAATAGGACTCAAAAATGCTCTATAGTTTTTTTGGGGGGCCTAAGCAACCGAAAAGATGGATTTATCCTTTAAAAAAATAACCATTGGATTTAGCAACATTAGAATCATTGATTACCTTGACCAAATAATTTTTGGTGGTATGGAAAGAGTAAAATCTTCCTGGAGTGGGGTTAAAAAATGAAGCGATGACATTGAAAATTGTCCATGAGTTTTGCTATAAATAGGACATAAATAGGTAAAACTTGACATAGGGAGACATGAAGTTAAAGTTTTGATTTTGTTTCTTCTTTTCATAAGATTGAGGAGATAAAATACGGGCTTTTGGTATGCAGACTATGGTCCTCCAGGTACACACCATTAGTATTTCTCCTAGGTTCTGAGATTCTTTGACACATTTCTTTTATTTAGAGAAAGAGGATGTTCCTTAGCTCCTCTTAGGCTAACCTACCAGTATGGAACATGCAGTGGGAGTAGGACTTGTTCTTTCTCAAGGAATCTCAACTGAGCAGTCCTCTCTCTTTTGGAGTCTATACTCGACTTATGTTGTGGAGCAATGGAAATTCAGGAGACTGCTTGTGACCCACTACTTCTCTGCTTGCAAATCTATTCCCAACCCCCAATAAATCCCATGCTATATACATACTGTAAGGCACTAATGGTATTTGTCTGTGGCTCCCTTGCCTGATAGTTGCCTCTTAACATGGGGCATGCTCCACTTGTCCTGGTGCCATATGCTTTTGGAGGCAGGAGTTTAGTTAGACTAAATTGAAGTTTTCCCACCTCGAGGCAATGACAGATCACCAGGAAGATCAGTTACCAGGTAGCTAGTAATCAAGACTGGGCAGGGTGTTCACCAACCCTGGTCTTTCAGAGAAATTGCTGAGAATTCTATTCAGAGTTTAGGAGGAGGCAGGATAGTCATGGAGTTCACTAACTCAGCACCTACCAAGACCTCAGAAATGTCTGATGCAGGCCCCAGGGAGAATGGAAAAGGAACAGAAGAGTTAGCCTCTAAAATCCCCAAAGCAAACAGGTCATTTGGAAAAGAGCTGGATATGTACAAAAAGAAAACCCCAACTTTAAGATGGTTGGCAGCCAGAGATTAGTCCAGGTCATTTGGGATCTGGAGAAAAACTGTAGGAAAGTAAATGCTCTATGGCTGAAGGCCAAGAAATTGATGAAATAAGAGACAAGTGGATCTATGGCAGCCAAGCAGACAGGTTGATGCCAAACCTAGATTGACACTCAAAAAATTAAAGAGGGGATAAGTGGGGATAAGAAACCGTTAAAGGACATGATCCTCCTACTTGCCTCCCAGGGGAAGACTCTAAACATTCTTGAATTTGCTATACCAGATTTGACGTGGTTATCGTTCTGGATTTTGTGTCTCAACTGTACTTGCTGGCTTTTTTCTTTTCTTTTTTTTCTTTTTGACAGCCTTTTTTAGTTGATTAACTAAAAATAAGAAAAATAGATTTTATTTCACCTTCATTTCTTACTCTGAAGTTTTTTCTTTATTTATGTAGATTCTAGCTACTGAATCTATATTATTTTTCTTTTGCTTAAGAAAAATCTTTTAACATTTCTTGTAAGGCGGGTCTATCATGGATGAAAGCCCTCAGTTTTTGTTTGAGAAAATTTTTATTTCTCTTTCACTCTTGAAAGTTGATTTTGCTGGATATAGAATTCTAGGTCAGTAGATTATTCTTTCAATACTTTATTTCATTCTACTCTCTTCTTGCTTTTGTAGTTTCTGATGATAAGTTGGCCATAATTCTTATCCTTGTTTCTCTAATAGAGAAGGGGATTTTCTCTATTTAGTCTTTAAGATTTTGTGTTTGTTGTATTTTGTTTTCTGAAGTTTGAATGTGATATGCTTAGGAGTACTTTTTTTGGAATTTATTCTGCTTGGTGTTCTCTAAGTTTCCTGGATCTGTGGTTTGGAGTCTATCATTAATTTTTGAAAATTCTTAGCCATTATTATTTCAAGTATTTCTTCTGTTCCTTTCTATGTTTCTTCTCCTTCTAATATTCTAATTACACATATTTGACTCCTTTTGAAATTTTCCTAGAGGTTCTGTTCTGTTTTATTATTGTTATTATTATTTTCTCTTTGAATTTTAGTTTGGAAAGTTTCTGTTGACCTATTCACTACTCACTGGTTCTTTCCTTGGCCATGTTCAGTCTAGTGATGAGACCACCAAAGGCAGTTTTTCATTTCAGTTACTGTGTTTCTGATTTCTAACATTTCCTTTAGATTTTTTCTCAGAATCTTTATCTCCTTGCTCCCATCTGTTTTTGCATATTGCCTATTTTTTCCCATTGAAGCTCTTAACATTAAAAAAAAATGTTTGGAGGTATAGTTGACAAACCTTTAACATATTAATCATAGTTATTTTAAATATTCTGTCTGATAATTCCAATCACTGTGTCATAGCTGATGTTTGCTCTGTCTCTTCAGACTGTGTTTTTTGTTGTCTTTTCGTATATCTGGTAATTTTTTGTTGAATGCCACACAGGTTCTATCAGATGATAGGAACTGAGGTAAATAGGTGTCTACTGTGAGGATGTATGTGATCTGATTAGGAGCTGGGCTTTGTTTCATGTTTGCTGAAGCTATAGGTGCCAGAGAATTCAAATTCCTCGTGTCCTTACTTTTGTCTCCTTTCTGGACTCTCAGCTTCTCTACATACTCTTCCTCAGAAAACGTCTGTGTCTTGCAGCTTTTTCATCTGTAAACAGCAGGAGCCCTGTTGGTATGGTGGTAAGGTATGGAGGAGAGAGGAGGCATTCTATAGTCTTCCAGTTAAATTTCATTCTTACAGTGGGCCTGGCTCTTGGGCCTGTGATCTGCACAGGAGGGTTTTTTTTTTTTTTTCTTTTCTCAAACCTTCCCCATTAAGGTGAGACAGGAAGGGTAGATGGGCCTGGAGTGAGAGGAATGTCTTTTTCCCCAGGACTCCGGAAGAAGGTTCTGGTAGTCTTTGCTCTGGAGAGTGGGCCTTTGTTATGGAAAAGGCTCTGCATATTTCAGAAGGGCTGCTCTCTTCTTCTGTAAATCCAGGAGGGAAATCTTTCTTGGCTCTTCATTGTGGGAATCTGGTGTTCCTCAAAGTAAAGCCCACAAAAATGCAGGGGTTCCCTTACAGGACTGTAGCCACAGGAGTTTCTCATTCTCACTCTAGGCCATAGTCTCCAGCAATTTGTCAAAATTATCATTTAACCAGTTATGGCTCCAGTGACTTCTGGTCTGGATGAACAGATCTGGGCCATGCCTGTCTAGATTTACCCCTTACCAGATGTCAGGGAGGTGGTTTGTCTGCAAACCCAGTTCTCTGTTGGGTTCAAGAAGTCATTGATTTTCAATCACTTTTTCTTCTTGTAAGGGTAGAAGTTAGGACTCCTTGAAGCTGAGAGTTCTCTATATTGTTGATATGAACATTTCAACTGCTCAATGTATGGGCATTTTATTTGGATATAATCATTGGTGACCCCTGTCCCTCGCTTATAAAAATGTCAGAAGAATAGTGACTGGGAATGGTTATTGTGTTAAGGGATGCTTGCTTGGACAACTGACACCATGGTTTAGACTAGAAGAAAGTACTAGATGTTCTCACAGGAGAATTAGTGCAAACAGACACACTATCTTTAGTTATGACATTTACAGCCCTGACCAGGCAATGGAAGCCACTTCAAGCCACAGAGGCTTAGATAAGAAAGTGGCCATTATCATTCCCATGCTGACATAAGGGTGACTTGGAAGAGAAAATCAAGTCATGCTAATGACAAATCTTCAATAGGTTGGACAAATCTTAGAACAATATTAACTCTCATGGGATGTTCAGATTCTGTAACAATGATGACTTTTTAAAAAATTACTCTTCTGAGAAAACTGTTTATATCTCATCATCAGCCATTCTAGCACAACTGAATAACACAGGTTGACCTTGAATGAAGTCAAAGTCTAAGTACCACCCAAGTTACCATGTTGGGAACAATTTGGACTATAATTCAAAGAAATGGTATCATGGACCATAATATGTCTGCCTCAAATTCAGAAGTTGTAGCATTATTTAGATGCACTTCTTGATTCTTAATATTGTTTAATTCTGCTGCTCTCTTTCAGTTCTGATTAATCTTATCAGAGATTTACTCATTTTATTAGTCATTTCAAGGAAATTAACTTTCAACCTTATTCATTCTTGTTTTTCCAACTTCATTATTTTCTATTATCTTTATTATTTGCCTCCTACTTCTGTTGGATTTATTATTGTTCTACTTTTAATTCTGTAAGATAGATATCTAATGAATTTTAAGCTTGTTAACTTTTACACTTTTTTTTTTTAATATAAGAATTTTAAGGGACGCCTGGGTGGCTCGGTCGGTTAAGCGTCTGCCTTGGGCTCAGGTCATGATCCCAGGGTCCTGGGATTGAGTCCCCCATTGGGCTCCCTGCTTAGTGGGAAGTCTGCTTCTCCCTCTCTCTGCCCTCTGCTCATGCTCACACTGTCTCTCAAATAAATAAATAAAATCTTTTAAAAAAAGGCTTTTTTAGGCTATTTGCTTCTGTTTTGCTTCACCTCAACACTTGAGTTAAGATACCTAGTATTTCCATTATTCTCTATTTCTATGTATTGCCTAATTTCAATAGTGATTTAGTCTATGATCTGTGAGTTGTATGTTTGTTTTTGTATTTCCAAATGCAGTTTTATCCTAGTCATCTTTGGTTATTGTTGTCTTCCTTAAGGTACTGTCATCAGACACTGAAGTCCCTATGATAGCAATTAAAAATTACTTATATGACATGGCACATCATCACTTTTCATAAATATTTTATATGTGCATGAAAAATGTGCATTCTTCAACTGTTATGGTTCAATATTCTATAGATATTAGTTCTAATTTGGTAATGGTGCTGATCAAACCCTTCAAATTGCTTGCTATTTTAAAAATGTTAATTTCGTGAACTACTGAGAGCTATGATGACATAACACCATGACATTTGTCAATCTCTCCTTGTAGGTGGATTATTTCACTTTCTTCTCTCTCTTTCCACCTCGTCCTTTCCTTTCTCCCTCTCTCCTCTGTTGTTAGGTAGACACAATTTAAAACTTACAAGAGATTGTTAAATTGAACATTTTGCCATTATGCACTGATGTTCTTTAACTCTGCTGTTTTGCAATGTAATGGAGTTTTGTTTCACTTCAATTTAACAAGTGTCTTTTCACTGTGAAGTTTAGCCCAGTTAGTGTGATTGTGATAATCAATTGTTTTCATTATTTTCCCTACCATCTCATGATTATTTCCTATTTCTACACTTTCCTATTTTCTCCTTTCTTGACCTTGTTGTTTTTTCTTCAGTTTCATTTTCTTATTCATTTTTCCTACTTCTAATTTTATTCCTTAAATGGTTATTTTTAAATTTTATCATACAAATTTAGATTTAAAAATATAAAATTAATCCATATTTTAGTCACCCTCACAAAATTTATTTAATACTTAATAAATCTGTTTATGTAGTGAAAAGAAGGGCCATATGTACCCCAATGTTCATAGCAGCAATGTCCACAATAGCCAAACTGTGGGAAGAACCGAGATGCACTTTAACAGATGAATGGATAAAGAAGACGTGGTCCATGTATACAATGGACTATTACTCAGCCATCAGAAAGGATGAATACCAGGGCGCCTGGGTGTCTCAGTCGTTAAACGTCTGCCTTCAGCTCAGGTCATGATCCCAGGGTCCTGGGATCAAGTTCTGCTTTGGGCTCCCCGCTTGGTGGGGAGTCTGCTTCTCCCTCTCCCACTCCCCCTGCTTGTGTTCTCTCTCTTGCTGTGTCTCTCTCTGTCAAATAAATAAAATTAAAAAAAAAGAAAAAGAAAGGATGAATACCCAATTTTGCATCAACATGGACGGGACTAGAGGAGATTATGCTAAGTGAAATAAGTCAAGCAGAGAAAGTCAACTATCAGATGGTTTCACTTATTTGTGGAACATAAGGAATAGCATGGAGGACATTAGGAGAAGGAAGGGAAAAACAAAGGGAGGAATTGGAGGGGGAGACAAACCATGAGAGACTATGGACACCGAGAAACTAAGGGTTTTAGAGGGGAGGGGGCTGGGGGGATGGGTTAGCCTGGTGATGGGTATTAAGGAGGGCACATATTGCATGGAGCACTGGGTGTTATATGCAAACAATGAATCATGGAACACGACATCAAAAACTAATGATGTACTGTATGGTGACTAACATAACATGATAAAATTAAATTAAATTAAAAAATGTAAATAAAATTGGAATATTAAAAAATAAATCTGTTTATGCCTTTCCCAATTTCCATGCTATTATTGTGCAACATTTTCATTCTGTCCTTTTTTTAAACACCACTAATTAAAAATTATTAATTTTTTAAGCAAAGTTTATTTAAATTTACCTATAGATTTACCAACTTAATTGCACCTTAATCCATCCCTTTGTTGTTATTTAATAGAGGCATATATGGTTAATTTTATGTGTCATCTTGACTGGGTTACAGGATGTCCACCTATTTGGCTAAACATTATTTCTGGGTATGTTTGTATGGGTATTTCTGGATGAGATTATCATTTGAATTGGTCTATTTTTAGTAAATTCTTAGCTTTTTACATGAAAATAATCTTTTTTCATAATTTTTCTTCAAAGATAGTATTCCTGAGTACTCAATTAGAGGCTGATTTTTATTTTGTCGTAAAGAGAGTATTCCTTTATCTTAATTCCCATCTTTGCTTAAAAGGCTTCCTACAGTCTAGTGCTTTTATTGATTTGTCCTTTATCTCTATCTGCTTTAAGATTTTCTTTTTGTCTTTGGTGTTCTTATGTTTTATTCATATATGTCTAGGTGTGGATTTTTATTTACTTATTTCATGCCTTCTTCATTCCCTGCTTCCTATCTGTTTTCCATTTATTCTGAAAAGTTCTCAGTCTTGATCTCTTCAAATGTTTTTTTTTCTTTTTATATGTTCTCTTTGTGGGACTCAGGTTAGAGACATATGATGCCTTCTCTATATATACTCTATTTCTCTTTTACATGTGCTGCATTCTAGGTTATTCAGACTTTCATATTTATTTTATATTATGTGACTGATAATTTCAATATCTAAAGTCCATATAATTATCAATGTTTTACTGTTGTTTTTGCTCACTTTTACTCCTGAAAGCAAGATTCTGTGTGTGTTTGATAATCTTTGTCAACTGATATTTTTTTTTTTAAGTATTTTATTTATTTATTTGTCAGAAAGAGAGGGAGAGAGCACAAGCAGGGGGAGCAGCAGGTAGAGGGAAAAGCAGGTTCCCCACTGAGCAAGGAGCCCAATGTGGGACTTGATCCCAGGGCCCTGGGATTATGACCTGAGCCAAAGGCAGATGCTTAACCAACTGAGCCACCAAGGCGACCCTCAACTGATATTTTCTTGATATGTGAGAATACTGATGGTCTATTTGTTTTTTTTTTTTTTTTTTGTAAGAGAGAGAATATTTTCATTTAATTCTGCTAAGTTCCAGAAGCCAATACTATGCCATGGAAAGTTTCAGAAAGTTCCAAGTGCCCCAATAGTTAGATAAAGTGGTGGTAAAAAATAAACCTTGAATTTTAATGGCTTATGATGGTATTTGTAATTGTTTTTATATATAAAAATATAGATATGCAAAATACAGCATACAAAGTATATTTGTATTTAGAATGTACAAAAAATACAAAAAAATAAATTTTGTTTTATAATATGTTTATATAACTATATTATATTTGTCTATATTATTTCTCACTCATGCTGTTTGTTTTTAATGGGCAACTCATTGACTGACTAAAGTATATCTTGTTCTTACCTCAAGATCTAGGCCATCTGGAATGCTGCTAGTCACTAGGAAAGAGGGAAAGCTATCTAGCTAATTGTATATAATTTCTGAAAGCTTTTTCCTAGAGATCACACAAATCACTTCAACTCTCATTTTATTGTCCAAAGCAGGTTCCATGGATGTATTTCATATAAAAAACTGAAGTGTGCTTCCAACATCCTCCTTTCATTACTTCCTGATTTTGTTAGGTTTAACGTTTATTCTATGGTTCTAAGATTTACACTGAATTTCATAACTAAATTTTCCATTTTCTTCATATCTTAGTTTTATATCTAAGTGGATTTCTTTTTTTTACCACCAGTGCTTTCCAACTGTGGCTTCTCAGTTATTGAGATCTTAATTTTGATTCATCTTTTTTTTTCCTTGCATTTCATAATCAAAATTTTAAGACAGGCTTTTGGACTCTATTTCATGGTTTCCTGCATATTCATGAATTTATTTCTTTTATACTAAAATGTCAACTTAACTGAATATAAAAAGTCTTGAGTCACGCTTCTCTTTCATATGTACTTCATAAATATTTCACTCATTTTTAACATAGGATCCTGTGCAAATGCCTAATGTCATTCATATTTTTCTTTTTTGCATGATTTGTCCCCTGGATGCCAATAAGATGCTTTTAATTTTTTTTAAAGGCTTTATTTATTTATTTGAGAGAGAGAGATAGAGAGAGAACACAAGCAGGGGGAGGGGCAGGCAGAGGGAGAGGGAGAAGCAGGCTCCTCCCTGGGTTGGATCCCAGGACCCTGGGATCATGACCAGAGCCAAAGGCAGATGCTTAATGACTAAGCCACCTAAACCTTTGGATTTTTAAATATGTGTTTTATGTTCATGTATTACTGTGTTCTGTTCTCATAATTGGTATTACTGAGTATATGTTCTGTTCTCATATTTAGTTACAACAATTATGCATATATTGTATTTCCTTTCTTTTCAATATCTATGATTTGATCTGTTTTATTTAGTCTTTCTTTATTCAACTTGTATTTGATTCTCTCACTTTTGTTCTTATGTCCCAATATATAGAATACAAATGTGTATGTATATATGTATACACTGCTTCTAACGTTGATTTTTATAATTTTTTTAAAGATTTTATTTATTTATTTGACAAAAAGATAGAGAGAGAGCACAAGTAGGCAGAGAGGCAGGCAGAGGGAGAGGGAGAGGCAGGCTCCCCACAGAGCAGGGAGCCCGATGCAAGGCTGGATCCCAGGACCCTGGGATCATGACCTGAGCCGAAGGCAGCGGCCCAACCAACTGAGCCACCCAGGTGCCCCTGTAATTGTTTTATCTCACATTTTTTTCTGAGTCTGTGATCTTATTTCACATTTCTAGTCTTACTAATTTTTTTCTTCATTTTTTTTTAATTCGTTTGAACTCAAGAAGACTCGATTAATTAGAAACTAGCTTCTGATTCATGGTAACTTTCTTCTAGTGTTATTTTCTTTATAAGCTTTTCTCTTCTTGCATTTCTCTTTTCCTACTCATTTAATTTTTTATTTATGTGTATGTCATTTATTTCTGATTTTAATTTTAAATAGGGCATGTTTACCTGGTTCATATATTTGCTGAAATTAATTATGGATGAGAGGTTAAAGCTGAAGTGCCAGAAGTTTAGGACACACTTTCACCATCTCTGTTTTGTCATCTCCTCGAGGGAAGTCTCCTCTCATTATTTACCTTTCTCATGTCTTGAGCAGAAAGTCTTCAGAGTTTTCACAGGAAAGCCCTATGCTCCAGGTGTCTATGATGTTTTTACCAGCTATTTATTTTTGCCTGGCTTTGATTAGCTATCACCAAGATGACTCTCTTTTTGTCCACTTTCTGAAAAGATGACATATTTACGTAGCTTCTTATTCAGACTTCCTTACCTCATCAGCCTTGCTTTAGAGCACCTGTATTCCACTCACACCTTCCAAGTAAGGTTTCCTTGATCCTTTCAGAGCTGTGTCATCTACTTTGAGGGAACTCTGCACTATTTAAAGTATCTCTAGAACTTTGTACTTGCTCCTGACACCTTCTGCCATTTTGGTCCCAATAATTTTTTTTTTTAATTTCTATTTGGAGACTGTGATTTGGGCTTTGACTGTCCCCATGTCCCATTGAAGACATAGCAGCCTTCATTTTTTATATTTGATTGTTGTTTCATTTGCCATTTAGAAGAAAACAGATAAAATTACGGAAGGGAAGAATGCTTAGTTTACTGAAGTTGGATAAAACTGGTCAGTAAAAATATTTCTAATTGCTTATCTTTTAAAGCCTGTTTTTATTATAAAATGTTTTACATTTTTCTATGGGATCAGGTGGTATGATGCTTTGTGGTGAGTGTGTAATTACTGCAGAATGCAAAATTTGGGACCTGAACATGGAATATTGGTGCATGCCAAGAATTTGAAAATTAACATCCAAACAGCAGTGGAATTTGCTGAAAAACAAAATGTAAAGTTGTTATATCACTTAGTTTTATTAGGAAATCATTCTGATATTGGGCCAAAAACAACTAGTAATTATTCATAGCATCATTGAAGAGGTTGCCATATGTGATATAAATATACTTATTAGTTAGGAATTTTGGGGGGTACAAGTGATAGAAATTCAGTTGAAACCATCTTAAGTAAAAAGAGAATTTATTGATTCCTATGACTGGGTATTCTAAGAGTGGTGCTTCCTTTGTCTTGTGTTGCTGCAAAATGCCGGTTATTTTTAAGCCATTCATATGAAGAATACACGTTGTTCCTAGTTAGAAACCCCAGCAGAAAGAGAATTTCTTGGTCCCGATATCCATACATGAAAGAGTCCTCTTTCCTATTGTCCATACTGCTTGACCCAACTTGGATCATGTCCATGCAGGTATGTGAGAATGGGTGGTAGAATCCCACCACGATCAAAGCATATGCAGAGTCACTGAAGTCTATTCTGTTTTGTTTTGAAAGGGATTAGGGGAAAGAAGAAATCATAAGACTGGTCTGTTTCAGTGATCTTTATTCTTTAGTTGCAGATTGAAAAACCAACGATCCAGGGTATTTACCCTTGTAGCTCCAAGTTTTGTAGGAAATCCTAGGTTTAAAGATGTTCTGGTGGAAGTGAATGAACTAGGCCCCAGAGCTTCTGCAATCATCTTAAATCACAGGGAGAAACACGGAAGGCAGGGCAATTAAATGTAGAGGAACTGAGTCTTTTGTGACATCATATCACTATATTATGTCTTGGTTAAAGCGGCTCTTCCTCTGATTTTCTCCATATGTGAGATAATAGATTTCTTCAGTTTTTAAAAGGCATTGTAGATCAGTTATTCTGTTACTAATAAACCAAAACATGGTAAGTAATATAGCAGGACGTTTTGAGCCTTAGCCTTCACTAATAGTGTCAAAATCTCCTTTTCTGAGAATTAAAAATCTACTAATCTGGACATACATTCACCTTAATGTTCTTCCTGTAATGCCTATTGTTGTTTCTAGAATCTTCCCCTTATATAGGATATCCACATTTCACTTTTGACTTGACTTGTTGACTTGGTTCTTCCTTCAGAGTCCAATTCAGCTTCTGCAGTAACTCTAATATGGATTACTTTATTATTATTTAGTGATGATTTGGGCATTTGTATTTTCTCTCCTATTTGACTCATTCCTTCTTATTAGCTCTCACATGACTCCAGCATAAATAAATGACCTACCTTCTAGTTTGTTCTTTCTTTTCTTTTTTTTTTTTAAGATTTTATTTATTTGACAGAGAGAGACACAGTGAGAGAGGGAACACAAACAGAGGGAGTGGGAGAGGGAGAAGCAGGCTTCCCGCTGAGCAGGGAGCCCGATGCGGGGCTCGATCCCAGAACCCTAGGATCATGACCTGAGCGGAAGGCAGAGGCTTAATGACTGAGCCACCCAGGCGCCCCTAGTTTGCTCTTTCTAAGTGACTGAGTTCACCTAGGAACTGGGCATCAGTCCTTCTTCTGTGATTGGGTTTATCAGGGAGCTGATCCTCAGCAAGATTTTTAAACATTGAAGAATAATGGGAAGGAAGGAAAAATTGGTGGGAAAAATAAAAAACAAAGCCTTTTGAATTTATTACTTTCACAATCTTGATCCCATTTGACCCATGTTCTAGTATGTTAAACTATGGATAAATTATATTTGAAGTGTTGCTTGGGTAAAACAGATAAGTCATAGAGAAATCATGGCCTTATACAATTTAGTAGTTAACTACTAGGAAAATAATCTATTAATGATATAGGAAATTAGTTGAAAAACTCACTTTTGGCTGTCTGGTCATTAACATCTGATGCATTCAGCTTTTCTGTACCACAGTGTGCAACTTGGTGATTTTCCCAGGGCTCAAGTCCAAGCGAAGCTCATAGGCTTGTAGGCAAAAAGACCAGAGCATAAATTAGAGTTGTTTCTT
Organism: Eumetopias jubatus; assembly: GCF_037043125.1. Lineage (NCBI taxonomy): Eukaryota > Metazoa > Chordata > Mammalia > Carnivora > Otariidae > Eumetopias > Eumetopias jubatus. Next base: position 24,196,988 of record NW_028274818.1, on the reverse strand, counting down.
ATTTATGTTTCCTAAATCTGAGTGAATGCCTTGTTAAAAATGTTAGTCCTAATGTATATATCATATACATTATATCATATATTGTGTTTCTGCATACTAACCAGTATTTCAATATATTTTGTATTGATATTTCAGTAGGAGGTGATGAACTTTCCTCTTAATTATTGATTTGGCTATGACATTTCCAGATTGCTTTTTGCCATATCCTTATTTTCTGCAACTGTAAGGTTTGCGTGGACCCAGTGTAAAAATTGCATTACTCATTTAGCTCTGTAGCACATGTTCAGCTTGTTGCATCTGAACTCAATATGGTGCATATTTTTTTTCTGCTTTGCATGTGAATATAATTCAAGATGCTTGTTTTAATTTTAAATGCCTACATGATCTGGCTTCTAACTAGAGAATATTTAAGGTACTTTTCTGATTATCCATATTTATTATTTCCATGGGAGTTCAGAAGAATCACTGAACAGCCAGATTTTTTTCTTTGTAACTTTAGTACATTATATGTTGTTTCAATTGCTCTGAGGATACATACTTTAGTTTATCTCTTAAAAGGTAATCAAAGCTGTTCAACCAGTTGTGTGAAATTTGAAAAGCATAATTAAATTCATTAGTTGCTAAACAGCAAAGATGAGTTTATATTAAGAAAAAGACTTCTAAATGTGTGGATGCCTACATTTAGGAAAACACGTAATAAAAATGACAAATTATGTGGTGAACACCATTCTAAAATATTTAGGTGTATTAATGGACTTGATCTTCCAAAAATAAGCACTCTAATTATTCCATTATGTAGAAGGGGAAAATGAAGCACAGTGAATAAACTGCTCAAGGTCAAGCAGCAAATAAATGCCAGTGTCAGGTTCTAAATCCAAGCAGTCTAGAATCAGAACTTGTATATTTGATCACAAAGAATAGAGCTTTCCAGGTAGTTGGACGGATGGATTGGGAAGCAATGGGGCCAGGTGTAAGGGGAGGCAAAGAGTAAGGGTAGGTTTTAGGTCAAGGTCTACCCACTGCTGGAATTCAGAGCCTAATTACTAAGAATTTGTGTGTGTGTGTGTGTGTGTGTGTGTGTGTGTAAAAGATAGGATACAATTTTTGTACCCTTCAGGTTAGAGTGATCTAAGGGTGAAAAGGTAGCATTTTCACTGAAAATGAGATACATTTTAGCTCACTACTTTCCAACGATACATGCAACATGTCAAATGAAGTAGTCCAATCTCAGAGAACTAAAAAAAAGGTGAAATCATGAATAATATATCACCTTTACATGTCACCCTCTTCAATGATATACCTTTAGCTTCAGTGATATATCTCATATTCTATAATTTTGTTCTTTTCCTGAAGACTAAAAATAGAAAGCTGAAGTGAGCTAAGTAGCTGCTGCTTATGGCCATACTTCTCGATTTCCACTCTTTTTTCAATCTCTAAGTATGAATATCCAACATCTTGTCATTAATATCAGTATTTACAATTTTCAAAATTTCATTCTTGTTTTTGTATAATAGAAAAATGTATAGTAAATGCTCATTTTTTTAATAATTTGTACACTCAAACTGTACAAATCAAGATGGTAATGACCACAGAGTCACCATTTAATATTTTGAAGTGGAGCTATATGAAAATAAATAAAAATCCAAATCTGGTATATAAAGGTAATATAATTAATGTTTACAACAGATGTAGGTAAATAAAATATGTGAATGTCAAGGATCTTATGTATTCATATATACCAGTAACCTCAATGTATCTAATGCTGTTGTGAATTAAAAAACTGTGAAAATTTTCTAATCTTTTTTGACTTGTTATGTACTGTGTTTGCACCACCATGTTATTTGCAATGAAAACTACTGTTAGCCTGTGGCCTAGGGACATTGCATAATAATCAGGAAAATTGGACTTCCATATCATTTATACTGAAGTAGCTGCTGAGTGACTTATTTTAGCTTTTTTTCTTTTTTTTTGCCTCTGTTTAATCATCTTCAAAATGAGAATATCTATCTAGTCTGTTAATATAAAATGCTATCAAATTATTATACATTTTAAACTAAAGAGTCTGGGGTCATTTTGAATACTGGAATGAACAGATAGTAATTTTATATAATAAGTTGTTGGTATATTATAGAAATAATACAGAAATCACCTCAAATTTTCCTCCTTACAAATTAAATTTCTAAATCAGAGGAATCAATAAAGTCAATGGCAATATTTCAATGCAAGAAAAACCATTTCAATTACTATGACCATACCTTATATGCTTTTTTCCTTCATGAAAACATTACTGTATTTCTCAAATCAAACCCTGCATGAGAAAGAATTTATTACATCTCAATATAAGGCTCTGACAAATGCTTTTTAAATCTTCATGCCTTACTTAGTTTTGTGTGACACGTGCACATGCATACATATACAATCATTTAAAAACAATGTCTAAATGCACAATGCAATTTTCCCAGATTGTAATGGAAAAATCTAGGTAATTACTTGAACAAACCTATCCCCCCCCTTTTTTTTACCCTTCCTTACTTTCCTTTCTTGTTTTTTATCATTCAGCAAACTTTGTTTTCAAGTCCATACTATTACACCAGGCACTACTCATGCTAGCAAGACCAACAAGGTCCTTACCCTTACAGAGCTTCCATTGTGTTGGGAATGGAGGGGCAAGGAAAAAATAAAGCAAAGAAATAAACACAATAAAGTTAGATACTGTTAATATTTTAAAGAGATATTTGAAATTGGTCATAGAGTAGTTTGATATAACAGAGAGTGACTAGGTAGCATCTTTGTGTTGGGTGAGTAGGGAAATTTTCTATGATGAAGTGATAAAGAAATTATAAGGCAGTTGTGGGAAGAGGGGAAGAAAAATATCAGGACAAACAATTGATGGGAAGTCCCTCAGGTGGAAAAGAAGGTAATTGAGGTTGGAACAAAGTGGATCAGTAGGGAATTAATAGGGCAATTTTATAATTCTATTTCATAATTTAGATTACCAACTGGTAAACATAAATATCTACTGGTCTTGACCATAAAACTTCTCTCTCAGCTATATTAGGAAGAGTATGCATTTGGAAGACACAAAATTAAGGTTTTGAATCTTGGCCTGGCACCTTGTAGCTGGGCGATAACATCTTAGCCTGTTTTCCCTTCCTTTAAATTTGGACAATGTTATTTAATTTTCAGAATTGTTGCAAAGTCCTGACTCGATATATGCCACATAGTAGTTACTCACACTGTAGCTATTCATTTTCAAATATTTCAAGCTCTGATGCTTGACAAAGCTATGGCCTCATCCATTCATACATGTAGCTTCTCATTCCCTTACTAGTCATCCACTGATTGACAACAACTGTGAAAAAGGCAAAGTGGTAGCTGTCATTCCTTGCTTTAGCAGGCTAGGAGATGACAAGGGTCAGGGCTGAGGGATGATCATGAACAAGGTGCCTTCTCTATCAATAAGCAGGATTTGGGACACTACCAACGTAAGGATCCAAGATAAAAACTGGAGTTTTCCCAACCTGCTGGAGGTTTTTCCTCACCAAAAGTGAATAATGAAGAATAATGTGGGTGTTATTCCTGGATTACTGTAGAAGAACATGCTTCAAAGTTATTGAAGCACATTTGGCACTAAATAGTTCTCCCTTTGCCTCTATATTCTCCCTCCGAAAACTCGGTCAAGTGAAGATTGTCTAGAAGCAGATACATGGAAATATGTATTACTGTTAAGAATGATGCTGAGTAAGATGTGCATTTAGAGGTAGCTATGAGAAGAGGGAAGAAAGCAAGAAGGAAGATCACAGAGGGTATTACCACTAATACAATAGAATGTCACCTGTCTCCTGACAGGTTTCCAGTATAAGGTTTGCATTCACATTTCACCTCTCAGCCAAGTTTTATTTTTAGAATGACAAACAACCCCAGAAGTATTGGGTAAATAATGTTAAGTATTGGCATAGCTTCTTATGAAGTCTCCAAATGGCCTTCCCCTATGCTACTTTACCTGTGCCTTTTTTCGGGTGGAATTTGTGAATCAAGTATGGTATTCTGCCTTTTCATTTTCTCTCTACTGCTTCTTCTTTTCAATGTTACTGAAATAGAAATGATTCTGCTCATGTAGCTGGACATGCTTAGAATATAGGACAGGCTTTGTTACCTTTTTGCCCCTGTAGACAGAATCTATTTGAGCTTGAATCAAGGGTCACAGAATAAAACTAATCAAGAATATAGAGAAACACATGTCTCTATACTCTGGTGGGAGAAACTGAATTCCCTCTGGATTTGTGCCCAGCTCGCTAATCCATCCCTTCTCCCTGGACTCCTTTGTGGGCTCCATCTCCACACGACTCCGCTCACAGTACTAAGGGTCAGGTGTATTTATTCTTCCTCTGTTGCAACAGCTACCTCTATACTGATGCTCCCTAATTTGCTATCTCTGGACAAAAATTTGCTCCTGGTATTAAAACTCACATATCCAAACTTTCTTGACTCCTCCATTTGACCTTCTGCTGATGGCTCCAAGTGTAATAATTTGCTCACTCAAACCTATTTCTGTATTTGCATCTTGCCCAACAGTACTACTTGTCACCTATTTACTCATCCTCAGAGCCTAGAGAATATCAATTCTTCGTTCTCCATTAACTTTCACAGTCTCTCAATTATCAAGTCCTGTCAATACGGTCTTCTGAATTTCCTATAGATCTGTCCTCTACTTTCCATCTGCAATGTAACCGCTGCCTCATTTCAGACAATTGGCAAAGCTCACCTGAAATACTGTATAGCTCATAAACGATCTCCCTTCTTCCATTCTTGTCCCCCTCACCAGTCAGTTATGTACACAGCGACCATGTGATTGTTGTCACTTTCTGATTTAAAATCCTCAAAAGAGTCATTACTGTGTTCAGTTAAAACCCACATTTTTTGGCATGGTACCCAAGGCCCCTCCAGATGTAGTTCTTAGTAAATGGTTGCCAGTCTTCCTGCTGATTTTTCTCCCTCCCTTTCTGCTCCCTCCTCATGTAGGCACCCACCCTGAGATCCAACTACATGATACTTTTGCACTTGCTGGAATCTGCCATTACTTTTTCTTCTTTTTTTTTTTGGTTTATTTATTTATTTATTTATTTATTTATTTATGAGTAATCTCTACACCCAACCTGGGGCTTGAACTCACAACCCCCAGAGATCAAGAGTCACATGCTCTTCTGACATAGACAGCCAGGTCCCCCTGCCATTGCTTTCTCATGTTAATTATTTGTACCTGTATATTTGCTGCTGCTTCTGCCTCCACCTTACTCACTCACTCATTTTTTTTCATCCCTTAGTATAGACCAGAATTAGATGTCTCTATGTGCTCCTTAGCAACAGAGCAGGGAGTGTTAATTACTAGTGTGACCTTTCACATTCTAGTATGGCTATTGGATGGTCTGTCCTCCCACATGTACTCCTCCTCCTCTCACCCTTTAGACCATGAGAAGTTCAAATCATAGTAACTACTTAATAAATATTTGTTAAAAAATAATTGAAAACATGTTTTCTTCACTCTGAGATGTTATGTAGCTAAATGATGCTATCAGAATAGATGTGGAATATGCTTTTTCTGCCTCCACAGATGAAGCATCTATGAAGTGTGTAGCCTAACTATAGAAAGTTGCTTTTTTCTTTTAAAAATTCATTCTCAAATAGCTTTTACAGGGTAAGTAGACATAATCATTGATAGTTTGAGAATTTTGTCAAAAAATGATATATGTTATATGCCCATGCTCTTTAGTTTTAGGTAAAAACAAACAAACAAAAACCTCATGATATTCTATGATTCCAACTATGTTCATTATTCACAAGATAATTATCAATAAATTTTTTTGTTAATAAAATCATTCTTCACTCTACACTTTGGGTGTAGAGATTACTCATAAATAAATAAATAGATAGATAGATAAATAAATAAATAAATAAACCAAAAAAAAAAAAAAAGAAAAAAGTAATGGCAGATTCCAGCAAGAAAAAAACTTTCTTTTTATATTTAAATATTAGCATAATCATCAAAGTACAGAAATCAAAACTTTAAGAATTTTTTTCTTATTGAAAAAAAAGAAGAAACTAGAAGATATTCTCAAAAGTATTCTTCAGAATAGAGCTACCATACGATCCAGCAATTGCACTACTGGGTATTTACCCAGAAGATACAAATGTAGGGATCTGAAGGGGTACGTGCACCCTGATGTTTAGAGCAGCAATGTCCACAATAGCCAAACTGTGGAAAGAGCCAAGATGTCCATCAACAGATGAATGGATAAAGAAGAAGTGATATATATATATATATATATATATATATATATATATATATACACAATGGAATATTATGCAGCCATCAAAAAGAATGAGATCTTGCCATTTGCAACGACGACGTGGATGGAACTGGAGGATGTTATGCTGAGCGAAATAAGCCCATCAGAGAAAGACATGTATCATATGACCTCACTGATATGAGGAATTCTTAATCTCAGGAAACAAACTGAGGGTTGCTGGAGTGGGGGTGGGGTGGGAGGGATGGGTTGGCTGGGTGATAGACATTGGGGAGGGTATGTGCTATGGTAAGCGCTGTGAATTGTGCAAGACTGTTGAATCACAGAACTGTACCTCTGAAACAAATAATGCAATATATGTTAAGAAAAAAAAAAGAAGATAGCAGGAGGGGAAGAATGAAGGGGGGGAAATCGGAGAGGGAGACGAACCATGAGAGACAATGGACTCTGAAAAACAAACTGAGGGTTCTAGAGGGGAGGGGGGTGGGGGGATGGGTTAGCCTGGTGATGGGTATTAAAGAGGGCACGTTCTGCCTGGAGCACTGGGTGTTATGCACAAACAACGAATCATGGAACACTATATCAAAAACTAATGACGTAATGTATGGTGATTAACATAACAATAAAAAATTTAAGGGAAAAAAGTATTCTTCAGAAAAAAAATTAAATCTAGAGAATCAGTCTTCTTCCTTATCCTCATTCTTGATACTTTCTACTCCATCAGCATAATAAATCAGAAGATTTTTGGTGAGTACTCTTATTAGTGTGGGACCAAGCTAGTCTATTGCTCTGATCTACACTAGATGTTAATTAAGGGGCTTAAGAAAACCATTGAGTAAGGTGCAAAATTGTGACGTATAGAACCACATTTAAAATTGTTTCTAAAAATCGAGTGTCATGTTATGGTAGAATGAAAGCTTTCATACACACAGAGAGAAAAAGAGTATATGAAATGGGATATTAAAAGAGCACAGTGAAAAAAGGAAACCAAGATAAAAAGAGTGAGAGAGGAAAATATATTTTAACAGCAGGAAATGACATGACATGACATAAAAAAAAACAGAATAAAACTGTAGAAAGACAGGTGGGAGAACTAAAAGTCAAAATTAACAACAAAAAAATAAAATCTGCTTAAAGAAAAATGAAAAGAAAATATAAAGGAGAGCAAAAGGATCTTTCAATTATAAATTTAAGTTTCAGTGCCCAAATATTGTTTTATTTTAAGAATGTCAGGATAGTATTTTTTATATTGCATTATTTTTAGAATTTTCTTAAATTTAGAAGTGTAATAAGATTCTTCACTTTGACAATGTGAAAGCACACAGAACATCAGTGTATCATTACTGCAGTGGTCTCCAACTGGTTTGGCTTGGCACATCACGATACTTTGTACCATTTGTATCCATAACAGCTGGGCTCTGACACTATTAGCTGAGCAGGATTTTAGTTATTTCTTTAAATTTTTTTCTTTTTAATGCATTTGCTTCCTCCTAAAATGTTATCTGGGCACTTGGAAGCCAAATAATTAAGTCTGTGACAATAAAATAAGGGTCCACAGCCTTTTTTAAAGTAAAATGTTATTGCTTTACTCTCTAACCTCCAGCTACTCAGGAGTCTAACACTCAATAGATAATTTTTTTCTTTTTTAGTGTCCTTTTTTTTTGTCTGTTACTGATATTAAATATTTTAGTTTTATGCCAAATGTCTAAAGGCAGACTATTAAAAATATTAACCTGGATTATTAAACAAATAAACTTCATAGAGTTATCGTAATGGCAGATGATAAGCTCCAAAATACAAACCTGTTATTTTCTACCCCCACCCCCAAACTGACAATGTAGTGATATAACTTTCTCATTTGGCAAAGTGATTACCAAAGTTCATGAGAAAGAAACATAAACAAATACATAATTCTGGAGCTACAGTAAATGTGAAAAAATATTAATTTTCTAAGTTTAAAAGCTTTTAATGTGTCTCAACACAGATTTGCTGAGATTTTGCTATTTTGAAGGTACTATGCTAGAAAGATAAGCCACAGGCAGGGGAGGAAACCAGAATATTATAAGTACTAAAAGCAAAATACTCACAGGGGTATGAAGTGTTGAAAGGAAGGAAGGCATCATCATTAGCTGGAAGAATCAGGAAATCTAATAAAGGATATGTCATTTGAGATGGGTCAGATTTGGAAGATAGAGAGATAGGGTATGACTACTTTATTTCTACTGTGATTCTTCAAGTTTAGGTACTCATCCTATTTTATCTGATATTATCTTTTTGCTGATTTCTTCTTGCATTTCCAACTTTGTGTCTAAACCCTCCACCACGTGAACTGAGAATTAACCATACCAAATTAACCCCTGTCTCCTGAATAAACCAAACGTTTTTTTCAAATCACTTTGCCCCCACTCCTACTATTCTCCCTGCTCGCTTCACTGCTTTCTTCCCTCACCTTACATAGGTTGCGAACGAATATGGAAGGTTTTGTTCACTTTCAACATCTTTCTTGACCCCCTCCATGAATTAAGTGTGTTATCTCACAAGGACTTCCAAATCTCTTTATCTGAGGTTTGATTACTATGTCTCATATTAGGTATCAAGATTCCTGAGGGCATGGGGGATGGGTGGTAAAGTCTCTCTGTCTTCAGGCCCAGTGCCTCTCAGGTGGTTTTAAGTACTGAGTGTCTGCGTATACCCTGATGAAATCAGAGCTTGGCAGAAGACAATCTGCACAAACAGAACTAGGGCTTGTACAGCGGCTGATATTGTAAAACCAACTCTGGACTCTTGGATTCACTTCTTCCTCTGACAGGGTGGGCCACTAAGAGGGGCATTCCGACGGCTAAGGCCGTGCAACCTGGAAGCCGACAGCGCTACTAAGAGCAGGAACAGTAATTTAACTGACACTGCTAGTACATAGTCCTCCGTGCGTTTCGATGTGCTTTCCCAGCTATCATCTAAATATTTCTATTCAGCGGCCTAAAGTGGCCCCTTCATTCTTATCCAGAATCCGGGAAACACCTTCCTTTCTTTCAGACTGTGAGAAAAAAAGAAAAAAAAAAGGGGGGGTTTCCTGAGGCTGGGAACGGGGATTCCCTCTCCACGTTCGTGCACTTTCCACCCCGCTTACCCGAGCTGAAGGCGAGCACAGCGAAGGCGCGTAGGGCATCTGGGAACACTCCCGACACCCTGTGGCCCCCGCCTCGGGGAGAAGGGTCTGAAGGCCGGGAATCCGCTAATTAGGCTCGCCCCCATTGGTTGTCCCCAAGGCACCTCCATGCCGTCATGGTGTTATGCTAATGAGGGGGAGTCTCATTGGCTCGGCCCCCGGCGGCAGCTGCGAAGGCTCTGGCGGGGAGAGCCCGGTTGGCCGCAGCTGGGACCAAAACCTACGGTCCCCCCTCGCGCCCGCTCTGGGCTGTGCCGCGTGCACGCCCGCGCGGGGACCCGCTGCCGGGTTTGCCCTCGGAGGAGGCTCCTGGACCTGCCTTTTAGGAAAGTGCCTCCCCGGTGCGCGGCGCGCACGCCCCCTCCCCTCTTTCTAGGTACCGCGCGTGTTCGTTTTTTTTTTTTTTTTTTTTTCCGCGAAGTAACTTTTGCATTCCCGCCTCCCCCGAGTCCTGGGGACCAGAGGCGGTGCCGAGCCTGGGGGCGGTTCTTTGGCAGCGTAGATTCTTGTCAGAGCCAGACTTTTGCTCCTGGGCTCGGTTTGCATCATCTCCATCACACCCTCTGGAGAGAGGAGCCAGCCCCCTTTCAGCCTCAGCTTCCGGCACGGAGCCGACCCCTCCCTCTCCCAGGCCCCTTCCCCTTCCCCGTCCCTCTGTGGCCCCCCGCATCTTGTTAGTCCTCTCCCTCCACTCCGCAGCATTTTCTGTCTCTCTCCCTCCTCTCCTCCATTCGTCGTTTTATGTTTCCCACTCTTTGAGGAAGGATGGTTGATTTGGAGAGCGAAGTGCCCCCTCTGCCTCCCAGGTACAGGTTTCGGGATTTGCTGCTAGGGGACCAAGGATGGCAAAACGACGACAGGTGAGTGGTGCGGTGCAGTCTTGCTCTGGCAGTACAGCTGAAAATGAGACAGAGATGGGGAGGCTGAAGGGGGAAAAGGGGAGAAGAAAAAGGGAGCCTGAGACTGGGGGAGGGAGTGAGAGGGACTCTTTGACATGTCTCTCCATTTTGACTGTATAGAGCAATTGCCATAGACGAGGAGCTCTTCCTTTTCATTTTCTTATCCTTGCGAGGCATTTATTGCATTTATTGGGTACTTACCCTTTTTTCTATCTGCGCTTTCTTAGGGTGTGTATAAGGCTGCTAGAGAGGTACAATACATCCAAATAGCACGCAGTGTCAGTGCCATATAATTTTCATTTTTCCCCTTTAGGTGTCCCTCAAATTTGAAAATGTGTCCAAGTTGATTGAAAAAGCACATAAGAAACTTAAAATCTCTTGCACCTATTTACTTACTCCTTGTCAGTGTTGTCTTGTTAAGGTGTTCACCTGCTACTGGGAATTTTATTATGCTCTTTAAACATTTGGAGTTATAGATAGACAATTGGTTTAAATATGTAACAGGTAGTTAGGGAAAATGACCTTGTCAACTGAAAATACTCACTTTGAACTGGTAACTGTGACTGTGATTAGTAATTGTGTTTGTATAGCATGACCCAACCTTTTTGCAGTTAATATATTTTTAACCTAACTAGTATATATGTCACAAGATTAAAACTAAGTTTCAAAACTAGAATGCTTATTACTAGCAAAATATTGCTCATGTGTTTTATCTATAGCATCACTGCTTTGCCTAGTCGAACTTCTGAAATTCCTCTGGCTATCTGATTCATTATTTAAAAGGCACATTTTATGTTTCATTGAATTTAGTATTTTCTGGAATAGTCATTTCATGTATCACATGCCATATATTTTTGTTTTTAAATGATCTATGTATACTAACTAGGCTCTTAACTCAATTGAAATATTTCCTTTAAGTTCAGTTTGGTATTAATGTTCTATTTTAATTACATAAAATATCCATTATTGGTCCTATTCAAAAATCTCATCCCCATTCAGCTCTGGGCAATACTCTCCTTCTCTTCCTCACCATTTTAGCTCCAATACCAACTCCTGTGTCTACACACAGAGTATTTTATCTTGGGCATCAATTTTGGACTTCTTCTTTGGTCTCATATTAGTAATGTAAAGGGGTATGGATGTTTCTCAGAGGATAATATGTGAATGCAAACTCTTTTTTAAGGCAGAACACATATATTTGTTAAGAATTAAAGGAACAAATGCCAGTTTACCAGTATGCTTGGAAAGGAAGGTGTTCTGGGTGACTGAAGATAAAGAAATGAATATTTAAACAATTGTAAAGCTAGTTGACATTTAAATAAACTGTATTAGCCTGGTTAAATGGCTTATCAAATGCACCATCATGATTACAGGGATGAAATCTATATTTATTACTTCAGAACCTTAGGATCATTATGTAGAATAGGAATCCTTTCTCTACAAAGTGTGAGATGGACTGAATTCACAGAGGATATATTTTGGGCTTGGTGGTGATAATATTGTTTGTTTTTTAATATTGTATCCAAGATGTTAATTGTTCTTGAGGTTCTCTTCATTTTTCTAAGGATGCTGCAGTATATTTCAGTAATTAGGAATTTTGGTTAGTTGAATACTACCCAAGTAAGTCACTGCTATATTAAAAAAAGTTTTACACATTTAGTTAAAATATCTATTATAATAAAAGTTAATGCTAGCCCAAGTTTAACTTAAAATCTAGGCCATATTTACTATTAAAATGAGGTATTAAACATTAAAAATTATTCATCCATTTGACTGATTTTGTGGCTTCATGAGAACTTAATATTTAGTTTTGGTTGCATTTGTTGTCCTTCTTTGAAGACAAGATCCTTGGGTTAATAGTGATTCAGCCTTCAGTCCTTTGCTTATTTTCTCAGTAGCTGGGTCTTCTTGGGCAAGTTATTTGACCGTTATGAAATTCAATAATCTTATTTTTGTAAGGTACAAAACTAACATTTAGTTGGCACTAAGCACTGGCTAATCTGTTAACTGTGTTAATGGTGTGTGTGTGTGTGTGTGTGTGTCTGTAAGGGCTTATGTGTGTATGTGTGTGTATTTTAGGAACTAGGAAACTAAGTTTCTGGGATTTATTAAATGCTTATCCTGATAATATATCTTATAAGTGCACAGATGACACTTGGGTTCTGTTCTTTGTGACTCAGATTCCTCAAGAAGCTCCTAAGTTCTTTCCATTTAATTTGTTTGAATTTGTAAGAATAATTTTGCAGCATCTAGCACAGTTTAGGTGCTCATTTAAATGATAGTTCCCTTCTTCATTTCTGATTAGCAGTTTTCAGTTCTTTTTAAATTTTTTCTTCAGAATTTAAAATATGCAGTAACTAAAGTCATTTCTTTTGTCTTTATTGTGCTCACAAATTCCTCTTTGCAACTGAGCCTGAGTAGCCTTCTTATTCGACTCAGTTATCGTGGACTCAATTCCTACAGAGTTGAAGAGAAAGCATTCTTTCATAGAAGAATAGGTAGATGGTTTATACCACCAGATACATTTAGTGCTTTGTCTGTATTCTCTAGGCTATTTTCTATAAATATTCTCTGCCTGAAGTTTTTTGTTTTTTGTTTTGTCACCTCCTGCCCCTTCCCACCACCCCAGTCTCAGGGGCTCCCCAGGTCTTGGAGAGCAAGCCGAAAGTGCCACCGAGTACATGAGTAAATAAGGAATTGTTAGAGAAATACCTTAGCTTTCTAACTCCTTGGTTGGGATAATTCTGAAACATGTTGCCCACAGTTGTAATTGGTTTGATTTTACAAGTTTTATTGACTTTCTCCCCCCCTCCCCCTACTGGTATTTTCTCGGATCAGTTCCCAAATAAACTACTTATGCTCCAATCCTTATCTCAAGGTATGCTTCTGGGGGAATCTGAACCAAGATTAGATATCTTCTCCATCTAGAGTCACATCTTAGAAATGATGGAGGAATCAGCTGATGGGAAAGTACATACTTTCTACCTTGCTCTTCATGTTAAGAATTTTAAATTCAGGGACACCTGGGTGGCTCAGTTGGTTAAGCATCTGCCTTCGGCTCAGGTCATGATCCCAATATCCTGGGATCAAGTCCCACATTGGGCTCTTTGCTCAGTGGAGAGCCTGCTTCTCCCTCTTGCCCTCCCCCACTTGTGCTCTCTCTCTCTCTCTCTTGCTGACAAATAAATAGAATCTTTAGTAAAATAAAGTAAAATAAATAAATAATTTTAAATTAAATCTTAATATGGCATGATTGCCTGGCATGTGAAAATGAGTAAAGCATATGTGTGAAGGAGTGTGGAGAAAGAGAGAATTTTGGTCTCTACACCATAGATTTTCTGTGAACTAACCTTGAATAGTTCACTTACATTTATACTGTATCACCTTTTAATAGGGAAACACACATGCTTAAGTGCATATGTAATGTACATGTGACACATGTATGTGTAGACTTTGTGTGTATGTATATGTGTCAATGTCATCTTTATATAATTCCCTCTCCCTGATTTGCATTCTGATAACCTTTTCTGAGTAGGACATAAAGGAACAGAGTTAGACATAGCATCGCAGAGAACTGCACATTTAGCACATGAATAACATTAGTTCTCTGAGGCCATGAACTAACCGAGAGTTGCTAAATGAGAACACTGCTAATGCCTAGAGATGTCTGTTGCACATATGACTCACATTTATTTCTTTGGCATCCTGAGTAAAACACAAAAATCTAATTCAAGTGGCTCATGAAATATTTCTTAATGGTCATTTATCCATTCAGCTAATATTTGACTACATGCTGCATCTCAGGGCCTTATTAAGTTAGGTTTTAAGAAGAATATAAGGAGGAATGTGAAGCAGTGCTTGGTCAGGAGGTGTTCACAGATAAGATTAGAGATAAGCTCCTCTCCTGAATATTGACAGTATTGTTGATGTTTTTGCAGAATTTCAATTTTAAGACTGTCAAGAAGATCATACACCCTTTGTAGATAGGATAGTCAGTATTACTTGAAAATAAAGTAGCTGAAGTCTCTATGTTAGAGATGGCTCAAAGTATTCTATATATTTTGAATCTATTATTTAGGATACTTAGTATCTTCAAAGCTCCTCTATGATTAAAACTAATATGACTAGAGACTAAATTTAACTGGTTTATATGGAAGCCGTTCCGTAATATGTAGAATTGTTGCAGCGTTCACATCTATTATTTTCTGTTTTAATATTTCTATGATTCATAAAACAATGAAGATTTAGGATGTTCTCTTGCAGTTAAGTGTTGGTAAATTTCAAGTTTTAAATACCTTAAAAGAGTTAGAACAAACCCTTCTCATCCTCATCATGACTTAGTAGTTTTAAAGTTTGGAACACAATGCACTTGATGTGGATAAATTGTCATGACTGTTGATAACTTCCTGTTAGTGGACAATTCTCAATTGCAGTCATACAGGAGTAGGGCTTTTATTTAGTTAACACCATTCAGTTTTCAAATATCCGGTCAGTTGTTTCAACTGCATAACTTTAAGTGTTATCTTTCATTTATTCTATTTCATAGAATTTATTTTTAAAGTTTACACCATTTACCCACTCTCATATTTATATCCACTTTCTGTATATACTTATGTGTCAGTAATACCTCTTCTGTGAGTATTACACTCGTAAGTTTTCGGACTACTCTTACATATAGTCAGTCTTGAATAAGGAAGGTTGGAATGTCGAAATTTCATTTTCTGCATAAGTTGTGTGACATTTTAAGGAGATTAAACTTTCTTTTTTTCTTTTTTTTTTTTTTTTGAAGAGAGGGAGGGGTACTCTGACAGAGGAAAAGGGAGAGAGAGAATCTTACGCGGGCATGGAGCCTCATGTGGGGCTCGATCTTATGATCCTGAGATCATGACCTGAGCTGAAATCAAGAGTCAGATGCTTAACTGACTGACCCACCCAGGTGCCCCAAGGCGATTAAACTTTCTACTAAATAGTTTCTCCATGTGGCAGCTTCAAGTTAGTCTTGAGGATGGGTGCAAAAACGTACTTCTTTATGGATGACAAAGAAAATGATTTCAGCTAACTTGTTTTACCAAAATTATTAACACACTTTTCCCCTTCTCTGTTAGTAACGTAACTCAACTTCTGCAAAAATACATTTGAAAGGTAGTATAGGAAATAATACAAATGAAGGCTAAATACTTAGAGCTTTCATCTTCATTATTAGTACAAAATAAAAATTAAACTAACAATATATTTAGTCATAATGTGTACCTGTAGCTTAGGCCATGTTTTTATTTTCTTATTATTAATAGTGGATGTGGTATTTTTATTGGCTTTTCCAAATCATGTTCTTATTTATTAAAATGTTTTACAGTTCATGAATCGCTTTGTCATTGGTGGATCATCTGTTTTTATCAGCATACTTATGTATTGCCAATGTTGTCTTATGCACCATCCTTGTCTAAGTTACTTTTAGAAAATGAAGCAAAAAGAAATACTTTTTCAGTGAAATCTAATCAGTTGCTTTATATATTTATACTATTTATAGTTGAAATTAAGTTAGCTTGACCTCTTGTGAGCAATTTTATTTATTTTTTTTTAAAGTTTATTTATTTAAGTAATCTCTATACCTGACATGGGGCTCAAACTCATGACCCCCAGATCAAGAGTTGCATGCTCTTCCCACTGAGCCATCCAGACATCCCATGTGAGCAATATTTAATACATTTGATCAAGATGTTTTTAAACTATTGCTTTTATGAGTTTTAAATTGTTAATTAAAATTAATCAAAGTAGTAATGATCCAGAAAGACCATTACTTTTAGTTGTTGACAGTCCTTGACTCAATATGGGTTTTTATTCTTATTTTTAAAAATATTTTATTTAGTATTTTGAGAGAGAGAGAGAGAGAGAAAGAATGCACAAGCAGGGGAAGTGGCAGGCAGAGGGAGAGGGAGAAGCAGGCTCCCTGCTCAGCAGGGAGCCCATCGAGGGACTCGGTTCCAGAACCCTGGGATCATGACCTGAGCTGAAGGCAGATGCTTAATGGACTGAGCCACCCAGGCCGCCCCTATTTTATTTCTTTAATGGATCATGAAAAACATAATTCCTTTCAGAAGATCTTGATCATCAGATAGCAATAAAGTTGCAATGTAAGAGAAAGTCACTTGGAGCACAGAGTGAGAAGACAAGGTGCATCTAGAGCACTGATAACATCTCATCCTCAGGACAAATTCAGAAGTGGTTGTGTGGAGGTGTAGAAAGTGACATGTAAGTGAATGTAATGCCCAGGTAGAGTAGATATGGATAAGCAGGGCTAGAAGTATCTGATTTACATATATCTCTTACAGCAGAGTGACCATGTGCTTGCTTGCAGCAGATAAATAAAAACCCTGGCTCCGTGAAGGCAAAGAAAGTGCTGTGAAAATGGCATTGGGTTCTTTGCATCTGATCATCTGGAAGCATAAGAGTAGATTAGAAATTTCTGACCTTGATTCCTCAGTAACTAGATATAACTATAACAAGCAGACTCTTAAAGAGAATCTAAGATGTAGTATAATTTCAAGGGAAAAAAATAAATCATTTATGTAAACTAATTCAGTGCACCAGTGGTATTAGATTTATTTGTCTCCTTTGCCTGGGAAGTAGAGATGGGTTTGGAGCTGGGGATGAATCAGAGGCTGTAAAAGCCCTGGTTGCCTGAAAGGAATAGGGGGGAAATGCTCCTGGGTATGGGGGAAAAGCGGATCCTCAAAAGAGGGGGACGGAGGACAGTGAGATTGCTTTCCACAATTTTCTCTTGGATGGCGATCATATTTATCTTTATCTTTTTCTGACAAATAGAAGCAGTAAAGGTAAACAGAAATAGAAACCCTGACTGTCAAGCCTGGCTGGTCTGTAGGGGACTGTGGCTGGCAGCGAGTCCCTCACTCTTTGACCCTTTCCTGTTTCCAGTTTTTCCTGGGCTTCCCTTTGGAACTGTGCTTTGGTAATGTGCACTCCTGCAATTATGGCATGGCTTTAAAGAGTGAACATCATGCCCTCTGTATGTGCATTCCTTGAACTCAGAGCTGTATTACTTCCAATTTTCACAGTATGTAAATATGTATAAGAAATGGATTTTGCATACAAAGCCAAAAAACAGTGAATCTAAGAAATAAAGGACTGCTTGTTCTTGGCTTTCTTGCACTGGACTTTGCACAGAATCATAAAGATGAATTGTTATTACAGGGGCATACTTAGCCCATCTTGTAAATCACTGTGTGAATAGGGATAAAAGAGGATTAACACATTTCAACCTCATTTGACTCCCTGTGGGAAAACTTGTAGATTGTCCACACATTGCAAACAACCAGTTATTAACAACAAGGACCAGATGTGTGTTTAATAATGGACAGCCTGCTTGTCTCGGGCCTGTCAAAAACTGAAATACCACTCGATCCCCTAGGAATCAGATAGGGTGATCAGTAAGCTGCACAAGTACCAGTGAGGAGTGATGGCAATGACTTTAGTCACCACCATAATATGCGATGATGATTTTGGCAAATTATAAATGGAAGCTTTCAGAATTTTGTTTCTTTTTCTTGCCTATCTCTCCACAAGGGTTCATGTGCCATTTCACCTATTTCTGCTGGGAATACAGATCAAGTGAAAATGGGTGATACTGCATTAGTACTTATAAAGGCAGGGAACATTTATCAAGATCTGAATGTATGCCATGCATTGTTCTAAGCGTATTACATGTATTATTTCATTTAATTTTCACACCAGCTCTGAGGAATTGTTATCTTCCCCTTTTTATAATGAATTATCTGAGCTACAGAAATACATAGCTTGTTCCAAGTTACATAATCACAAGAGGTGGAACCTGAAACTAATTTTAATGCCCATCAACTATGTTTATAATGTAAACAAATGTGATTTAATGCTACTAAATAACAGGACAAAATGTAAACAAATGTAAATGCTTTTAAAGGCAGAAAAAATCATGTAGCATCTATATCTCTCTGGGCCCATATTACAATAATTAATTCAAAAGAAAAGCTATGGAATTTTCAAAGTTGGTAATATTTTCTGTGAGGAAAAAGGTTTTTTTTTTCTTTAAATATAAATCATTGTTCTTTTGACATTCTGGAGAGAGTGGATTAAAATAGGAAATTAGTAAAACAACTAAAACAGATTTTATTTGTTTGTTTAAATAAAACCAGAATGTAGATGAATCAAAAAGGCATCATATAAGATCATGTAATTAACTTACCAATACTCTTAAAGTATTCGCTTAGGAAGCTTTGTCTAAGGTCATCCATTTCCCATAGTCTTTGCTACTTTAGTTAATCTATAATTATCTTTCTTTAGATATGGCTAGGTGTTTTGTTTGTTTTTTTTATGTTCTTTGGTAGAACTTTGGAGTTTCCTACTTACACTTCTACTCTGTAAGGTGTTTGTATCTGGGTGAAATTAATTTTTCTCAACCACTCTACTGGTGTTAATGAAAACTCTCTTGTAGAGATGCTATGAGGTTTAAATGGGGTAATGTGAAATTATTGACTGCTTAACACTTAGCCCTACCTATTAGTTTCAACTATTCCAAAGAAAATTTGCAATGGTTCATATAAATACATGCAATAGCTTAAAATAAATAGAAAATACAGCAGAGAGAAAAGATAATAAGGGGAAAAATCCAAATCAGGTGTAGAGTTGGAACACAATGTGAATTCTGTGAGTGCCTATATAGTTCCTGGAGACGGGCCACAAAATTAGCCAGAGCACAGAAGACATGATCAGTTGCATAAGATGAGACGTAAACTAGTAATTCAGGAGAAATGCAGCTTTCCTTGGTGCTCAGATTGAAAGGACATCGCTCCCGTGGATCTTCAGTTACTGTATAGTATCCTCATTCACTTTCCTATCATAAAAGAATAGCAAGTTTCATAAGACTTTTGTAACATCCTCACTGCCAGGTACTGATATAACTAGAAAGAATTATTCAATTGAAGTAGATTTTCAGGATACTTATAAATGTATTTCAGTTATATTTTGTAGGACAAAAAAGGGAACACTTGAGATTACTGATGGATTATGAGCCTTTCATGTATCTTCTTTAAAAACTTTTTTTAATAGTCTGTGCTACTCAAAGCAATCTATAGATTCAGTGCACTCCCTATCAAAATACCAATAGTGTTTTTCACAGAACTAGAACCAGTAATCCTAAAATTTAAATGAAACCACAAAAGACCTCGCATAACAAAAGCTGGAGGTATCACAATCCCAGATTTCAAGCCATACTACAAAGCTATAGTAATCAAAACAGTATGATACTGTCACAAAAATAAACACACGGATCAGTGGAATAGGATAGAAGGCCCAGAAATAAACCCACATGTATGTGGTCAGTTAATCTACTATGGAGGAGGCAAAGATATACAACAGGGAAAAGACAGTCTCTTCAGTAAATGTTGGGAAAACCAGACAGCTACATGCAAAAGAATGAAACTGGGCCACTGTCTTATACCATACACAATAATAAACTAAAAATGGTTGGAAGACCTAAATGTAAGACGTGAAACCATAAAACCCCTAAAAAATAAGGCAGTAATCACTTGGACATTGGCCTTAGCAACATTTTTCTGAATATGTCTCCTAAGGCAAGGGAAAAAAAAAAAAAAAGCAAAAATAGACTACATCAAACTGAAAAGCTTTTGCACAGTGAAGGAAACCATCAACAAGATGAAAAGGCAGCCTACTGAACGAGAGAAGATATTTGCAAATGGTATATCCAATAAGGAGTTGATATCCAAAATATATAAAGAACTCATACAAGTCAATACCAAAGAAACCGAAATAATCCAATTAAAAATGGGCAGAGGACCTGCATAGACATTTTTTCCAAAGAAAACATGCAGATGGCCAACAGACACATGAAAAGATGCTCAACATCACTCATCACTGGGGAAATGCAAATCAAAACCACAATGAGATACCACCTCACATCAGTCAGAATGAATAGTATCAAAATGACAAATAACAAATTTGGCGAGGATGTGGAGAAAGGGGAACCCTCGAGTACTGTTGGTGGGAATGTAAATTGGGGCAGCCACTGTGTTAAACAGTATGGAGGTTCCTCAAAAAATTAGAAATACTTTATAATCCAGTAATTCCACTACTGGATATTTGCCCAAAGAAAAACGAAACACTAATTGGAAAAGATATATGCACCCCTATCTTTATTGCAGCATCATTTACAATAGCCAAGATATAGAAGCAACCTAAGTGTCCAT
Source organism: Eumetopias jubatus (assembly GCF_037043125.1). Taxonomy (NCBI): domain Eukaryota; kingdom Metazoa; phylum Chordata; class Mammalia; order Carnivora; family Otariidae; genus Eumetopias; species Eumetopias jubatus. The sequence goes on along the minus strand of NW_028274818.1, from coordinate 24,176,362 downwards.
CAGTAGATAAATGGATAAAGATTTACATACACACCACACCCACCCACCCACCCACACACACACTCACAAAGACTCACACACTGTAATATTACTTAGTCATAAAAAAGAATGAAATCTTGCCATTTGTGACAACATGAATGGACCTACAGGGTATTAATGCTAAGTGAAATAAGTCAAAGACAAATACCATATGATTTCACTTATATGTGGCATCTAAAAACCCAAACAAACAAATGGACAAACAAAAACAGAAACAGACTCATAAATAACAGAGGGCAACCTGGTTTTTGCTTCAGGGGATTGGGTGGGCAGGTGAAATAGGTGAAGGGGATTAGGAGGTATAAACTTCCAGTTATAAAATTAAATCACAGGGATGAAAAGTAGAGCATATGGAATATAATCAATAATACTCTAATAATGTTGTATGGTGATAGATGGTAACTACACTTATGATGAGCATTGCATAACATATAAAATTGATGAATCACTATCTTGTACACCTGAAACTAATATGACGTTGTACATCAACTAAATTTCAATTAAAAGATTCACATAAAGGAAATGGGGAGAGCATCAAAACCAAACTTGGCCTATTTCATGATAGTTTTAAAAACATGAATGCATTCACAAAACTAAATTTGGTTAACTAAAAAAAAAAACCCAAAACTTAAAATATATAAATGACTTTGATTAATAATTAAGAAAAACAAAGAGTTATATTCTTCATTGCACAGCTGAGGTGTAAACATTGTCAGTAGAGGCTAGAGTGGGCGTTGCTTATGGAGAGTGTACAAGTATTCTACCCAAAACACAAGACTGAATTGTGGTCATTCTCACCTCCTCACATTGGATTAATTCATTTATTTTCTTTTTGGACAAATGGCTAAAGTAAATATCATAGAATTTAACATTCCACTAAGACTTTGAAGTATCCTGAATTTATTTATGTAGCTCTATATATTTCTATATACATACATAGTGATTTATGTTAAGGACATAATTATATAGCAGACTTCTGGTGGTTGAGTAATTGATAAAAGTAACCCCCAACTACAATATTTTTCAACATATCTCTCACCACCAATGTCACTGTAGTCTCCCTGATTTCTCTATTTTAAAACTTTGCAGTGGTTTTGTGTTATTTTTTAGCTTGCTTCCTAAGTTCTTGCTTCCTAAGATGTATTCTTTTTTGATAGGATTTCACTCCTTTTTATTTAAATGAATAGAACACTTAACAGCATGCTTCATGGTTCCAAGTCTGTTCTATGCACCCCATCTCTAATAATCTCCCATCGCCAACTCAATCTTCATTTAATTCTTGCAACTTCATCATAATCTTCTTGAACGTGATTTTAACATGTATTCATGTTTTAAAAACCTACGCTATGTCGCTGATGCTTATTATATGAAATTTAAGCCACCGAGTTCAGTATTCAGTGATCTTCATTAACTGATTCCTTGATTAATTCTTCCTAAACTGTTTTTTGAAATTTAATCACTGTAGTTATTCACAGAAATCATCCCTCACCTCACATGCTGATAGGCACTGCTCTTTGCTCGTATCATTGGATGAATTTAGGTTGTCTTGCATCTCTAACTGTCCATGTCATCCCCTTTTTCATGAGTGGACTCCCAGCTAGACAGAGAGCCAGAGTTACTAAAGACATTTTCCAAATCAGGCTATTTAATATAGTTTACTTATTTTTATGTTGTTTTGCAATTACTCTCATGTTATTTTATGTATAACATGTAACCTTCTAGGGAAAAAGCCATGTCTTCAATTCATTTTGGACCCTCTTATTTATTTAACAGAAGCGGTTTACACAAAGACTTCCAGGATTTCAGTTCTGTAATATAAGGAAGGCCCTTTTTTTTTTCTAATCTATTTTTTTTATTATTATGTTATGTTAATCACCATACATTACATCATTAGTTTTTGATGTAGTGTTCCATGATTCATTGTTTGTGCATGACACCCAGTGCTCCACGCAGAACATGCCCTCTTTAATACCCATCACCAGGCTAACCCATCTCCCCACCCCGCTCCCCTCTGGAACCCTCAGTTTGTTTCTCAGAGTCCATCGTGTCTCATGGTTCCTCTCCCCCTCCGATTCCCCCCCCTTCATTCTTCCCCTCCTGCTATCTTCTTCTTCTTCTTTTTTTTTTTTTAGCATATAATGTATTATTTGTTTCAGAGGTACAGCTCTGTGATCTGTGATTCATCAGTCTTACACAATTCACAGTGCTCACCATAGCACATACCCTCCCCAGTGTCTATCACCCAGATGCCCCATCTCCCACCCCCCCCACCACTTTTAAAGGAAAAAAAGGTTACAGCTGTGAATATATATGTGCACTATTTATATACATATATACCTTATTATAGTAAAAATAGAGGTCATTTAAATTTGAGATTATTTTTCCTCATGGAAAACAGCTTTTTTTAAAGCTCATTCTAAAACCAGGTATGGTAGTTTAAATCATTTGACTTGAAATGCCTTTCCCACATCTAGTTTGATATTCACGAGGAGCTTTCCTTTGGAAATGGCAAAGCAGAATGTGCTTCAGTCCATAATTCATACGGTGACAGTTCAAATGACTGTTAAAGTGAATTCTGAAATTTGCATTGGGAGCAGCTCAGTGAAAGCCATCAATCTGCTCGACAGCCAGTGGTGCTATCGTCCAAGGGGCTTATGGATGTGTGAAAGATCAACTTCATCTCATGCTCGCTAAGGTAGTGGTAGCAATACTTACATAATTGGAGTGAACAGAAGAGGATTGTTTTTTTGTCTTAAATCTTGTAAAATATTTTTTCTTATTGAAGAAGAGTGCTGACAATAGTTTACTGTGTGTTTAATTTTGCAATGTTAATATGACTAGAATGATTTTCTTGAGGGATAAAAACCTATGTGAAATGTATCAGTCATAGTTATCTAAACATGTTCCGAGTCTTTGAGTAGAAGGCACATTATTCTAAAACATGTATATTCCTATTATTATTCTCACATTATTCTAAAACATATATATTCCTATTGATATTCTGTTTCCTAAGTCAGATCATTACCTATTTGTAATAGTGGAATGACCACTTTTGACTTAACTTCATTCCATTTCAGTACTCCATTACAGTACTAGAAAGAGGTTTGTCATGTATCTCTTTATACTTGCAGCTTTACTACCACATGGAAGGTAGGAGAGAGACAAATTCTAATCACTTACGGAATTATGTAACTAAATGTTTGCTTAAAAAAAGACTAATTAAAATGTTCATTATAAAATTGTTCTGACCTGCTGATTCTATTCCCTCTGCAAGATGCTCCAAGTAATGTCTCCTTTTAGTAAACTCACATAATGAAGTAAGGGGAAGCTCCTCTGTGCATCCCAAATTATGTTCTAATTGAACTTACTCTGCTACCATTGAGGTGTGATGATGTATGAGAAGTACTTGAATGATGTGATCCCACACTCAAACTATCCTTGAACTTGTGTTGTATTGGAGAGATAAGCCATACAAGATAACTACTATATAAATTAGAACATGGTACAAGGGATGGTACTATGGGAGTATTGGAAAAGCTTCTTGGAAAGTTCTAGGGAGAAAGTAAATTTTATATATTAGGATTCATTTATTGGAAATAAAGTAGTAATGGCTAATGGACCTTCCACAGGGCATATTCTAAGAAAACACCCAATAAGCAGACTAAATTGGAAACAATATAGGACAATAAGGATTAATAATGGATATTAATAGTTTTAGGGGAAGACTGTAGGAGACTTATATTGGCAAGTGAAAGAGTGATTTTTTTTTTTTTTTTTTTGTAGACTGGGGAATTGTTGAAAGGTTTTGAATAAGGAGCTGGCATGGTCAAAGTTGTAGCTTCAGTGGAATTATTCTTTTGGAACTATGTGGAAGGGTTTGGAAGAAAAAAGTGGAGAGAGTAAGCTACTTTAGTAGGCTAAAAGAGGTAGAACAGGGAGATGAGGATGGCCAAGAAAATACAATAGAAAACTTTGGAAGTATCATCAACAAATTTGAGAATGGATTAGTTTGAAGGATATCCATGTTTTGAAATGAGAGGAAATGTGAAAAATTTGCTTGCCATGTTCATTCAATGCAGCTTGATATTCTTTATTTGGATTATAAATTCTAGGAGGCAATACTTCTTGTATGTAGTATCTAATTATGCCTTACAAAATGTCCAAGAAGGGTGCAATTTAGTATGCTCACTTCCGTTGATCAAATGTAATTCAATCCAACAAACAATAGTTAAGTCCTGACCATGAGTTGTGTTATGTGCTAATATCTCTGAAAAGAATCAGATATTCCCAGCCTTTCATTTATCTCAGAAAGGGAAGAAGGACAATTAAACAAGTAGTTATTATATAGCATACTATATAAAAATGATATAAGTATGAACAAATTATGAAACTACCACAGAGGAAAACAATTATGTGATGGTATTGTTTACCATAATATGTACACATAAAGACTACTATATTGTATTTTGACCTTTTAAAATTTATTGTTTTTGTATTCTTCATAACATGAGTGGAAAGGTAAAGCAATCCCATGTGCACTTTATAGGTAGAAACTCAACTACAAAGACCTTAAGTGCCTTTCACAAATAGAAGAAATTCTCTATTGATTCTTTTAGTTGCAAATTATAGAAAAGCACTCTAAGATAAGCTCAGTAATTAATACACTCAACAAAACAAGAATTCTGGAACCAGAGTAGTTTCAGGGTTTACTTTGGAGCCCAGGATATTTCCATTTTCCCCTTGGCATCCCTTGACAGGTATTATTTATCTATTTCTGACACTGGTCTCCCTTGGTCCCTGAATGGCTGTTCTAGTTCCAGGTTTGGCATATAATGACAAAGTCCAAAAGTGGAGAAAAGCATTATCCTGTCCTTGTCTTATGCCCTTATTTAAAGTGAAAAAATTCTTGCCAGAGGCATCCTGACAGATTTACTCTCATGTGCTATTGAATAGAATTGGTTTTGTGCCATGCTCAAATGAAACCATGATAAGGGTAACAAGACCACGGTGGATAGCTTAGAACAGTTTCTTTCAACCTCTGGGACTGGAGATGAACTCATTCTCCTTGAAATAACTTTGCCACTTTGAGATATATGAATAAGATCAGATTTGTTTTTGGAAGAAGTCTGTGTGTGCGTGCGTGTGTGTATGTGTGTGTTGTGGGTAGGTGAGGAGGGATGCAGAGTGGGCAAAAGATGATGGCTATCATGAGATAGGGAACTCATAGTTCCAATTCCAAGTATAATTTTAACTTAAAGTATACTTTTTAAACCATTTGATTGTTCTCCTTCACTTCTGAGCAGCTCTCAAAGGAAATTATAATTCCGGCAGGTATCCTATGTCTCTTGATAAGCAGAATGGCTCAACATGTGAGTGTTCTTAAATTCCCTTATGGAAATCATAATGTTAATAAACACTACATCAGCTTGTAACTGGGTCCTTTGGAAAATTGTGTGTCACTCTAAATTGCCCCTGTAGCATGTTGATTAATGAGTCTAGAGAATGCAAATCTTAACAAAATCAGCATTTAATTATATATGTGTTGAGGAAGTTTTGGTATTTTCAGTGCTGGGTATTATATATATGCTGTAGCTGAGGTGAAATCTTTCTTACTGGCAAGTAACCTTAAAATATTAATTTAGAAGCAGCAATTTTGTTTTACCTAAAATTTTCAAGTAGACCAACCATAAGGGTTATGAGTAATGGCACACTTGCCCACATCAGCCCCCTAACTGAAAAGTCGTTCTTCACCTGGAAGAGCATATCCCACATTATCAGAAGATCATGGAAGAAGATACTGAAGGTCCTGCCAGGTTAAGGGAATAGCAGGAGGGCCAGGCTCCAGAAGAGGAGGTGGACTATGGGCTTGGGCCATCTTCTAAAACCTAGCCTGCATCTCAATGACTATGGCACTATATCTCTTTCTTGTAATCAGTCATCTGACAATTCTAATTTGTCCTGCTCATTAATAAATATATTATCTGGCAGTAACAGGCATTTGTTGATGACTTATGGCAGACTGTAGGATTTTCATATAACCCTCCCTCCCCTCTCCTGATATCCTTTTATGTTTTTGCTGATTTGGCATATTTAAAATTGATTATGTGAAAGGCCATAACTAATTAAGTGTGGGGAGGGGTAAAGCTGGACAAGTAACATATACTTAGCTTTATTCCTTTTAATTTCTACTTTAACATTTTGGTGACTTCCCTAAGTCTAGAGGGCAATACTGTTTTTAAAACAACAATGGCTATAAAAATGTGTTATCTGGGATTGAAATGAGGAAGGCAGAAAGAAAGTCAGGGTTATTTTATTAAAAAAATAGCTTTTTTAAAAGATTTTATTTATTTATTCATGAGAGACAGAGAAAGAGAGAGAGAGAGAGGCAGAGGGAGAAGCAGGCTTCCTGCAGAACAGGGAGCCCGATGCGGGGCTCGATCCCAGGACCCTGGGATCATGACCTGAGCTGAAGGCAGACGCTTAATGACTGAGCCACCCAGGCACCCTAAAAAAATAGCTTTTAGAAGGTTTATAGGAGCACATCTTGGTAATGCTTAGTAAAAACTAATTTAAGTATTTATATGCCTAAAGTAAAAATCTTTTTTAATGAAATGGGATGAGTATGGTACATTGTAAGTTCAATGACCAACACAGTGAATGAAAGGGACCATTAGATCTATTCAGAACACCTCTAGACATCCAAGAATATCAAAGATATGCATGAGTAATCAAATATAATAAGTATTAATGAATATAATAAATGTCACAAACACATATACTCATAGTGCATGCTTTTATAGGGAAAGGGCAACTTCTAAGATTAAAGATGATGGGGTGATCTCAGAAGGTTTGGTGCTTGGTTGGGTAGACACCCCAAGGATAGCAAGTATTAATTTTATAACAGAAAAATAAGGCAACATGTTATGTTGAAACTTATTTGAAAATTCAGTTGCTAATAAATTTTTGAAATAATTTTATTCCTTTATTTTAAAAATCAAGCTTTGATCTTTACTACTTCTAGAGTACAAATACTATGCTAAATAGTTGTTTTGAGAACACTTTTTAATACAGTTGGGACATTTTAAGGAACACATAAAATCTTTGTTTACTCATATACATATACACATTTATTTTTTATATATTGACCTTAAGGGTTATGTTTACATGAATGAAGTCATACTAGAGAAGATACAGTTTTATTAATTGTTGTTTCCACTGAACATATTGTTAAGTACATCTACTTAAATCTGTTAAGTGAAACGTATCTTTAAGTAGATTCTGAAACAAGATTACTTACGATTGTATAGTATACCATAATATGAATATATTATATTTATTTAAGTAGATGTTATTGTTGTTAAGCATTTAGATTGCTTTCATGCTGATATAGTCTTTCCTTTAAATGCTTATAGGCATCTCTAAGGCCCTACTGATGATTTTCTTAAAATAAATTTTTAGATGTAAGCTTACCCTGACAATGAGTAGGAACATTTTATGGCTTTTAATGAATATTTCTATATTGCACTACAGAAATATATTTCAATGAGTAGGGACATTTTATGGCTTTTAATTAATATTTCTATATTGCACTATAGAAATATATTTCAGTTTCTATGTCCAATAATTATTTCATGTATCATTATTTGATAAAAATTAATGGTACCCATAACTATAAAGATTCTAGATCATTGCAACATGGTTGACTAGAGAGCTCTATATTAGTCCTTTTTCCTTTCCTTGTGAATCATCCTTGTCTCATTATATATTTACTTTATTTGTGTATTTTCCTTGTTTTATTGTATATTTGTATCATTGGCTAAATGAAAAAAAAAGAAAAAAAACAAGGAAATTGACATATCAGTGCATGTATTAGGAACAGCAATAAAAGTTCCTGCTTTTTAAAAATGTCAAAATGCGGGGCGCCTGGGTGGCTCAGTTGGTTGAGCAACTGCCTTCGGCTCAGATCATGATCCTGGAGTCCCGGGATCGAGTCCCGCATCGGGCTCCTTGCTCAGCAGGGAGTCTGCTTCTCCCTCTGACCTTCTTCCCTCTCGTGCTCTCTCTCTCATTCTCTCTCTCTCAAATAAATAAATAAAATCTTAAAAAAAAACATTTAAAAATGTCAAAATGCTTACAATGTTTTTGTTTGCTAATAAAATCTCTATTTTTGCTGTGTGCTGATAAGAAAAAAAAGGAAAAAGATGAACAAATCACACCTAGACTTTACCCTCTAGGAAAAGCTGATGATGTACATGAATAATATTCAGGTTTTATTATTTCAAGTAAATCATCACATTTGTAGCATACTGTGCCTGAGACAATAGGGCAGTAGCTTTTACTTTAAATGTTTTATTTGTTTTCTGGGTTTTTTTTTTTTTTCTGCCTATTTAACCCATGTTCAAATACTATCCCTGCAGAATTTGAGCTGCAAAAGCTGATATTCAAAGCTACTCTCACTTGAAATGGCAGTTTAGTTTAATAATAAGAAGGGAATTTGCCCCCACCCTGACTCAGCTGACAGGAAAAGTTGTTTAAAGTATTGATTATGATGATGATGATTATGATGATCGTAATTTTTCCTCACTCTCTTATCAAGGCAAGAGTCAGCCAGGCATTGAGCCAGAGAGCTCTACTGCTTTTGAAAAGATGAATTCATTTTTCTCTGGAATGAATTAAATAGTCAGGAGCAGTGGAGCATGTCAATATGTCAAAACAGGGCAATTTGAGCTGTCCTGGCTTTGTAGTGGACCTTTATTTTATTTTGTTTTTTATCATGTTACATTTACCTAGACCACTAGATAGTCCATTTAATTCTAAAAGCAAGTATCAAAGAGTTGGTATTACATGTGCTATGGGTTATTTGTGGCACTTCTTTTCATTAAAATAATAGTTTAGAATTTAAATGAAAATTTAAGTAATTTTTCTGTATTGAATACTTACATAAATGTGTCTATAAATTATTATAGTTAAAGCCTGCAGAGATGAATGTTGTAAGCATCCACCTAGATTAGGACTCTGAAATGAAAACATGATACTTAGCAATATGAACAATGATAGAAAATATTAATAAATGATAATACTTCATGAATTGTGGTATTATGGTATGCAACTAAATAATTAAAAGGGAAAGGTCATGTACTTTTAATGTCACTGTAGTATAGCTGTTGAGAGCATAATTTCTTAACCAACTCTTACTGCTTGGCTTGGGTCTGTCCTCTAGCATTTAGTGACTGTGTAGCTTTGGGCAATTATTTAATCTCTGTAGTTATCAATGTCTTCATCTACAAGATGAGGATTATAATTTTATTGTCTTTGGGAGGTGAGATAATCCAGGAAAAGTCCTTAGCTCAGTACAGGTAATAATTACTGCTAAATAAATGCTGTTGTTGTTGTTAATTTATTAGCAATATGTTAGAATTTTTAGGATACCTAGTCAGGCTTTAGAAGTCATCAGTATGTTGTTACTTGATTTTTTGTTATGATTTAGAAAAATTGTTTTTGAAAACACTTATTTGTGAAAAAAAATTTTAAATATATGAAGTGTTGGTTCTGTTAAAGCTTTATTTGCATTTTTCTTCATGTAGAATATATCCTACATTTCATTACAGAGCTGTGAGAAAAGTAGAATCTTGATTCTTGATGGCAAAATTTATTGCTGTTTCATGTTTCATAAGCTCTGAGTGTGTTTTAACACTATTATGGTAATTGTGCTTTGGGGAGTCAAGCTCCAAGATAAAGAATTCTTTCATTACTTATAGACAACAAGACTTTTGTTCTCATATGAGCACTTACTAAATACACTTAAAAGATCAAGAAAAGAGCCCATGAAAAATAGTTTGTAATGATAGTATATAGTGGAAGAAATTGTAAATTGTACCATTTATGGTTTTAAAAAAATGTTTTCTCAATTTTAATTTTAGCAGCTGTCTAAGCTATTTTCCTCTTGACTACATATTTCCCCTTGTCTTCCTGAAAACTTATGTTTCATAAGAGAAAAAGTGACTGGCTATTGGTTCTCCTAATAGTGAGATAAGAAGGTGTCTCAGTATCAAATCAGTTACTGTCATTAATGGTAATAGAAACGAATACTAATGTATATAAGAAATGTTATTCTTCTGGCAATGAAAGAAGTCAATCAACTATTTTCAAAGCAATTTAAGCCCCCAAATGATCAGATTCTTAATAATATCGCTAATAGTTTTAAAACTCTAAATTGACAGTTTAAAAATCCCATGTTTTTTTTTTTAAGATTTTATTTATTTATTTATTTGACAGAGAGAGAGAGAGAGAGAGAGAGAGAGAGAGAGCACAAGCAGGGGGAGCAGCAGAGGGAGAGAGAGAAGCAGGCTCCATGCTGAGCAGGGAGCTCAACATGGGGCTCGATCCCAGAACCCTGAGATCATGACCTGAGCCGAAGGCAGACGCTTAACCAACTGAGCCACCCAGTTGCCCCAAAATCCCATAAGTTTTTAAACAAACCTACAAAATGGGAAGTCTAGTAGCAAGAAAAGAAGTGAAGAGATTGATTAGTACACTCATTATATTATTAAGAACTTAATAGAGTTGAGATTTATGTGCATTTAAAATAAATGTTTATCTTTGCATTTATATGCATTTAAATATTTTCCAAAAGATGATGTCATTCTGAATATACTAAATATGTGAAAATGCATGTATGTATTTAAAATACTGCAAAAAATGTTTCATTACCTAGAACTAAAAAAATTGAATGTCATCAGTGTTTCTTATTTTTATAAAAATACAGTTCATATACACACTAAAGTAGCTGCAAGTATGAAGTGTATCTAAAATTTTCTGTTTTGAACCGTTAGATGAGCTATTCCATTCTCATCTTATGAATTACTGAGCCTATGTTCAAGGAGTTGAATTGATAAATCTAATGGATGAATGAAAAACGTTTTTTCATTAAAAAATAAAATAATTGTTCTAAAATAATTTCATTTCCTTTGTTGCTCTGTTATTCATAAGTTATCGAATTCATTTGTGATCTTTTTAATGAGCATTACTTTGAATTAGTTAGCTTCCTCTTGGCCATAATAAATAGTTCAGTCATTTCCACTAAATTGGCCAATCAGTTCCATTCGTTTGGACAGTTTGCTTATTGGGGTAGGCAGAATGACAAAGGGAATTCATTGGTATTCATTGTTCAAGTAAATGTGCCTAGTCTGAATAATCAAAATATAGATCACATTTATGTGTAGGAAATCTGTAAAGACCTTTACGTTTCTTCCCCTGCCTTCACAATTTATTTACTCACTACTTGTTACTTAGTGTGCTAGTCCCACCTATTTTTGGAAGAAATAATTTGTGTAAAGTATTTGACACAGAGCTGCTAATTCTCTTACCTTTCTGATTTTTCCCATTCCCCTTGAACTTTATTCCTCTTCTTCCTTTCTTTGGATTTATTTCATTTTCATAATGACTCCCTTGAGTTGTCATTTTTTCTTTTTTTATATCTCCCTATTTCTCCCAATTGACCCCAAGTTCATTTTACATCTTACTGTACTCATACATGGGAATAACAAAATCAGCAAATACTGAGAGGTCAGCCTCTTCTACCTGGGAATGATCTTTAGACTGAACAGAACACAGGTGTGGTGAGTCTTCACCATAGGGCCAGGTCTAATGGAAGCATCTTCTTTAGCCAGAGTTCATCTTTGCAAAACACCCTTCTCTCCTCCTCCCTCAAAAAACATAGTGTTTGTTTTGGTTGGACCCTAAACAAAGTTTCCTGAATACTAGATTGGGTGATAAATCACACATTTTACTTATACTAGAGTAAAACATACCCAGAGTTCCATCTGGAATCTTGAAGCCAATTAATTTTACTCTGAGTCCCAAGGTTCCTAGTCTAGCAAAGCCTGTCAATTTATCATTAAAATAAAATTTGATTAGAAAAAATTGAGAGGATTTTTTTGACAACAGTATTTCTATCACTAAAATGTTTAGCTATCTAATTTTCTGAGAATATGTTCGTTCATCCGTACTCTGTCTCATCCTCATACTCTGCTGAATTAACTGTCCAGGCACTGTCCTTTGCTAATGCTTTTTTCTTTTGAGCCTTCCGGAATTCCCACACAATCATAAATAAATTTCTCTACACTCTCAATATTTTTCAAAGAGAGTTCAGTCCATTGCTTATTTTAATAGGAACTAAACCGTAACATTAGAATCTTTTCCTTCTGTTCTCCTGTGTCTGGGACTGAGTTTCTGTTCTTACAAATTATAGACCATTGCATCTCCTTATCTTTGAGATGTATGCATTTATATTACGACCTTTGTTTTTTCCTTGCTACTGTGTTCTGTCAACCTTTTGGTGATTCCTCTGTGGTCATGGAGGGTATGGGGGCAGACTTCCATTCTTTCTTCTTCTCCCAGATTCTGCCTTTACTTTTCTCTTGTATTTTCTGTTTTGGGGAGTGGTAGCAACACACAACCAGCCACCCAAACTAGGAGCATTAAATTCTACCTAAAGCTTAGTTTACTACAAGTTTCATTGATTCAACTCATAGATGGCTCATATAAATGTCTTTATGTTTCTATATTAGTTCTTCCTCTTATAATTAATGTGGTTGTCATTCTTATCTGGACTATTGAGAAGTGTCTTAATTTTTCTGCCTCAGGCTTTCCATCTCAGGCTGCTGCCTGAGAACTCCTTCATTTGGAATGAGTAATCACCTTTAGAGACATCCCGCTTCACCCCAATCCTGCCACTCCGTAGTCACCCGTGGTTTTGACCAGCTGTCACTTATTTTTTATCTCAGCATTTTTAGGAAGATTTTTTTTTTCTGTAGATCTCTATTCTCATAATCTTCTATATTTTACTCTTTCCAAACCATCATACTATCTAGTTTGGATAAGCTAATGCAGCTGACATGGTTCATCTGTACCCTGGCCTGATGCATCCATTGCTGCATAAATGGTGTGGTGGTGAGAAAACACAAGGTGGTGAGTCTTTGAACCAAGCCCAGTCCAAGCTGTCCTATCTTGAGTGTTTCCTGGAGGCACTAAGATATAGTGGCCAGGACTGGAGAAATGGCAACTTGACCTTCCTTGGTAAGGCAGCTTACATAACTTGCCCTCCATCATCCTACCTAACCCCCCAAACCTCACTAAACCTTCGTTCCGCTTTGCAAATTCATTTTCTGTTTGCATAAGAAAGAAGGTAACTCTTTTTGTTGAATACCAAAGGTCCTCACATTAGACATTCCATTTTTTAAAAAAGATTTTATTTACTTATTTTAAGAGAGAGAGAGACAGCGAAAGAGGGAACACAAGCAGGGGGAGTGGGAGAGGGAGAAGCAGGCCTCCCACTGAGCAGGGAGCCCGATGCTGATGCCGGGCTCAAACCCAGGACCCTGGGATCATGACCTGAGCCGAAGGCAGATGCTTAACAACTGAACCATCCAGGTGCCCCAGACATTGCATTTTTGACCCATGTCCTTACTTATACACTACCAGAGGTTACAATTTATTTCTGACCATATGGAATCTAAACAGAGAGCACAACATGTCAAATAGAGTGATGTGCTTTTCCTTTGTTTTTTTCCCACCATATTTTCTTCCCTCTACTTTTTTTTAAGTTTAAGATAACATAGAAATTTAAGGTAATAAATAAATAAAAGGATGCAGAGCCTAGAATCAAGGAAGCTGGATGTTTTAGATTTGTACAGCTACCTCTAGGGTATTTCCTCCTGCTCTAAGTAGTATGGGTTGGAATCTATTCATGGACTTTAGCTCTTTAATACACCATTTATACAACATTACTCTTTTAGCAGGCATTCTTCTCTAAGTGCTTTACATGCCTCATGAGGAAGTATAATGTTATCTCCATTTTATAGATGAAGAAACTTAGATGTAGCGAGATTAAGCGACTGAGTGATGGTTGTAAAGCTAGAAAGTGGCAGAGCCAGGAACTCAAACCTTATTCTTCTTGACCATTAGGTTGTGCCCAAAGAAGTTAGGAAGATGAGGAGGGGAGATGGGAATGGGGGGGGTGTCTTTGGTTTATTTTTCTAAAATCTATTGTTAAATAATCGATAGATGTTAAATAAATCCATTTTGATTTTGAAATATATAATACATTATTTTAAAAAAGAGTTTATTTATTAGAAAGAGCAAGAGCATGAGCAGGGGTAAGGAGGGGCAGAGGGAGAGGGAGAAGCAGACTCCCCGCTGAGTGTAGAGCTCGATGTGGGACTTGATCCCAGGACCCCGAGATCATGACCTGAGCCGAAGTCAGACACTTAACCGACTGAGTCACCCAGGTGCCCCTATAATACATCTTTTTAAGGGAAGCTTTCCTGAAGGACTGGCAGTAGCGGTTCTCCCACAGAATTTTCTTATGAGGAGACTCAGTTTTTCTAAAGTGTGAAAATTTAGACATTCGTAATGCCCATAATTCAACTATCATAGGTCTGTTCATGTACACATTTAGTATAATTTAAATAAGAGACCAACAAAATGGAAGACTTTTTTTCAAAACATAATAAGATATAATGGAGGAAAGATAAATTGGGTATTTTTATAAGACATTACTTTTAGCAAATACTTTTTAGATCAGTTGAAGATAATTTGTATTTGAGTAGGACTTCTTTCTCTATTCAGAAAATTTTTACAAATGAAGGAAAGCTAATCTCTTCTTCAGTAATACTTACCCCTCCCCCCCTGCACCCCCAGCCCTCTTCTTCTTAGGGTACTTAAGGCGTGCCTGTGGAATGAGTCAGGCTGCCAAGAAATTTTGGATTACATTAACTTCATTAGACTCAAATTCTGGAGTAGCCTTAGGGAAAAAGGGATGAGGGGAAAAAAATGAGTCAGTATTTCATTTTCAGGGACGCAATCAGAACTCAAAAACCTTCACATTATTAAATTTAATGTTTTTTTTTAAGATATAGATAAAACTAAAACTTTTACTAAACTGGTCCAAATCTAGATATTTGTAAGCATATAGATTTGGGAACTTACAAAAATGAAATACTTAGGAGAAATATTTTCTGCTTCCCATTCCCTAAATATCATGTAAAACAGTATTTCTATTCCAATAAAAAAGGAGAAGCACTGCAGCCTAAATCAACATTTTCTTGGCACAGATTGGCATTTATGTGATCTTATTCTAAGCTTATGTGATATAAAAAGCTAAAAATGCCAAAAGAATGACTAATTGCATATATAGTAATGTTTACATGTTTAATCTGTTCTAAACATCTGTATGTTTTGTAAATAACTGTAGTAACTGTAATTCCTTGAGAATAAATGACCCGACTTAAAAAAAAAAAGTTTCTGTTAGAATTAATATGTATACGTAGTTCCAAGAAGTCAGAAAGCTTACAACAGGAAAACAACAAAACAACAAAACATCTGGCCCCTGCCTCCATCTTATCAGCTTTTCCATGATCTGCCTTTCAGACAGAAGTACTTTTAAGTCTTTTAACTGGTTTTTCCAGTTTTTAACTCCCTATAGTATGTTTCTTAGTTTTTCCATTTTAGGCAATATCCATCGACTTCCTTCTGTGGAAGAGTTACAGTCTAACCACACCACTAGCACACATCCTTCCATGCCCTATCCATCATATATACTCCTGATTTTTGCTTAAGGAATACCAAGTATGTATGTTATATGACTATTTAAACATTGTTCAAAGCTTAGTAATGCAGTATACTATGATTATAGTTTTCTTATTCAAATTCTGTTTCTTAGGAATTTGATCTTTTTAATTTTTTTGTTTGCTCGGTTTTCTAGTTTCCTATTGATAGTGCTTTCCCGAACACTCAAGCAGAACTAAACAGTCTTTCTCCGTGTAGCCAAACCCATCAGGTAGTGCATCAGTTAGGATGGTTCAGGTTATCCGATGGTCAGAAACAGCCTCAAATCTTTAGTGGTTCTCTGTGGAGTTACTCAGGAAACTCCTTCTCCTCCCTCTGAATTAACCTTCATTCTGGACTTAGAACTCTCTAGGCTTGTTCATTTCTTTTTCTCTGTTGAGCTGAGACTTCTATTCATTATTATTCCATCATCATGGGAATGCTCTTCACTTTCTTTTATTTAGGTCTCCTTTTCCTAAATTTGTTTCTTCCTTCGTGTTGGTGGAGAACATCTTCCAGAAACTTCCCGAGAAAGAGTTTTTAGGAGGGAAAATTTTGAGCTTATGCATTTTAAAAATGTTTTTATTTTACCTTTCCATGTGACTAAATATACAATTCTATTTGGAAAATGATTTCCTTTCACAATTTGGGTAGA
Source organism: Eumetopias jubatus (assembly GCF_037043125.1). NCBI lineage: Eukaryota > Metazoa > Chordata > Mammalia > Carnivora > Otariidae > Eumetopias > Eumetopias jubatus. The sequence goes on along the minus strand of NW_028274818.1, from coordinate 24,160,062 downwards.
ATTGCTCTATTGTCTGTTACCTTCCTGTGTTGCTGTTGAGAAGTTCATGAACATTTCAGTGAGATTTGCTCCTAGTTAATGAAAACTTTTATCTCCACTCTTCTGATATTTCATGATGATGCACTTTGGTGTAGGTCTTCTCCCCCCCCCCCCCCCGCCGTTAATTTAGTGGTGAATTACAAAAAGTACCCAGAGGTTCTATGAATCAAGGGGATTTCTTGCCTGTGAACTTTACTGGGGTTGATACACAGAGGGGCTGATCGTTTCTTTGTCATTGATGCTCCCCTTCCTGCTGTTCCAGATGCCAGTGTTTGTAGTTCTTGTCTCTTGGGTCAGTTTCTCCAGATTTGAGTTTTCTAGAAGTTTAGTGAAAAAGGAGCCCTTTATACATTAATTTGCAATATGTAGACTTTAACATATAAGCCCCAGATTTTAGACAGTGCAGTCTCCCATCCCCCTTTCTTTTCTTCCTTGTCCATCCTGTCTACCACTACTCATCCTTCTGTGTTCTGGGGGTCAGGGAGTGATATTTGTCCAATCATGTGTGGTAGAGAAGGGGATATTGGTACTAACAGACCTTGCACCCATTCTGGTCTTCGCTAGCCCTTCCCCTCCTCCCAAGGTTCCCCCCATAGTCTTTCCAGGGGCTTCTTGTTGTCCTTTGTCATCCAACATCTGTATCAGTTCTGGATCAGTTTCGAAGGATTGGTTTTTCTCTTAACTATGGTATATGTAAGGACTATTTTTCCCAAATTTTGATTACAAATGAAAACTTTTTCTAATATCAATTACTGTATTTTGAGCACTCTCCCATATCAGCGACCTAGGACAGTGGACAGTAAATAAGCATTAAGTAAAATCCCACAACATGCTAAGAACAGTGCAGTTTGCATTTCTCAGGCTCATTGTCCTTTTTTCCTAATGAGAAAAGTATCCACAGATTTCAAAATAGCATACCTGAGAAGAAAATAAAGAACTTAAAACCTCAGTGGATTATACATATTTTTTTGGCTTTTTTTGTATTCCCAGGGATTTTTTTTTATTGGATTCCAGACGTTATGAATTCTACCTTTGGGGGCGGATATCTTGTATTTGTGTAAATATTCTAAATGTGTTTTGGAATGTTGTTACTTGGAAACTGTTGGACCTTTTTGGGTCTTGCTTTTAAGATTTATCAGGCAGTTGCGGAAGAGCAGTGTGTGGGTTAGGGTTTATTATGCCCACTGCTGAGGCAAGACCCTTCTGAGGACTCCAGCCCTGGGAATCCTGAGGTTTTCCAGGCTAGTTGGTATTGACAGGTACCCTTCCTGGCTCTGTGTTCGTGCTGGGCACTGTTTCTGCCGGGTTTTCCCCTAGACTGTTTCCTTACATGCGTGTGTGTTAATCAGTAGTCAGCTGAGTACTTGAGGGGCATATCCACTATCTCTGGGGCTTTTTCTATGTGTAGTTCTTGCTTCTCTGGTCCTCTATCCTGTGATTTCCAGCTGCTTTGGTTTTTCCGTACTCTTGGCTCTGTCTTCTCAATTTAGAGTCTTCCAGGCTCTATTTGGATTTTTCCCTCCCTGTGCCAAATGGTCTTAAGCAGACTAAACTGAGGCAACTATAGGACTCACCTCATTTGTTTCTCACCTTTCAGGGAGTATGGTCCTTTGTTGCCTGAGGTTTGTGGCCTTGAAATTTTGTGTGTGTATATGTCATCAGTGCTTTGACTATTTCGGAAGGAGGGTAAATCTGGTGCATGTTACCCCATTTTGGCCAGAAGTAGAAGCGACAGAGTAGATGTTGATTTTTAGCGGATTCTTATTGTACATCCTTATAAGAGGTCCATATTTTTTCAAGCAGTTGGTACACTTAAGAGTAAGCTGTCAGCATAATTGAGGAAAAAATATCGAAATTTCTCCAAGAGGCATTTTTTTTCCTATTCAATATGTCACCAGAAGTCCTTACATGAATGTCTACTTAGAAATTGTTTGTGCAAAGAAAAAAAGTTGATCACTTTTCCAAGAAAATGCTTTGATGGTAAGGATGAGTTTAATTAACTTTGCTGACTTTACCACTTAAAAAAATACAGGCAAGAAGGAAAGGTGTATAATACCACTGATTGGATTGGTTGCTCTGTGAATTCACATTTAGCAGTCCTAAAAATGAACTCATAACCAACGATGCTTAGTGACTTAAAAAGCTTTAATTAACTGCATAATGTAAACATGTATATTTAGATGTAGCCAAAGGTATTTTTTTATTTTAAAGGGCAGGTCTGTATCGATATGAAAAAAATAACATAGGAAGTTGAATGGCATATTAACAGTATTTTTCATTTACTTTATAATTTTTGAATATACGTGTTTATTCATACTTGCCTATGAGATCTTACAGATGTTTTTAGAATTGTACACTAAGAATTATGTGTAAACTTTTCACATAATCATTTATATGACAATATCTATTTTACTCTGAAGTATGCTACTAGCTGGTGCTCCTAATGAGTTTTGCTTGGAATGTTTTTCTAAATAGTATAAGTCCTTTAGGAGACAGTAGATTGAAATAGAAAAACCACTCAAATTCTTGTGATATCACTGCTTGTGTGTGTCTCTTTGGATAATTTGTTTAATACTCTGAATCTCAGTTTTCTCTTTATAAAATGGTAATAAAGCCAAGAACACTAGCTCTTGAACCAGATATATCTGTGTTTATACTGCTTTTTATATCTATTAGCCTTGAGTTAATTAATCTTGGGAGCTTCAGTTCCTCCCATTGTGAAATGAGTGTAACCATATCTATTTTGCATTGCTGTTGTTAGGATTCGTTGAAGATATGTATATAAAGAACCTAAAACACTGGCTGGCACTTCACAAATATTCACCAAGTGTTAGTTACCATACCTGCCCCAACAGGAGCTAACAAGATAGTTGGGACAGTGCATCTTATGTTATAAATATAAACCTCTGGGAAATATTAAAAACAATATGCACATTAAATGGTAATGTTTTATCTGTGGTAGTTATGTAGGCTATAGGATGTAAGCTTATAGTCAAGTTATCTGTAGGTTTGTGCCATAAATGTCCAAATTAAAGTCAGCTCAACTGCCAGACTTTTCCTAATCTGAATAATGGCTGAAATGTTTCTTGGCTAGAGGTTAGAGCACTCGCAGCTCTGCTGTAGTCAAGGGACATGTGGACATTTTACTTGTGACTCATTCACCATAAAACTGTAGTATATTATTATTTGCATCATCTCAGAAGAGAGATGTTGAGTGAAAGAAAAAAAAAACCTAATGTAAATACCATTGGTGAAACCCAAAAATTACCCAGTCAAATCATGCTAGTTCCAAAAATTCTAAATTTAAAAGAGAAACTTAAGAACATGGTCAATAATTGGTTTAATCCTTCATGGATTAAACAATGATTTCACTTATTCAGTGAACATTTGTTGAATTTTCACTGTGTAGAATGCACTCAAGTAAGGACTTTGGATGCAGCAATGAAAGTTACAGTCCCTAGCTTTCTCAAGTGGGAAGAATATGTATTTCAGCAACCAGAATGGGTTATAATAAATGTGATACAATTTGCACATAAAAGAAGTTATCCAGACCAGAATAAGCTTGTCAAGCATTAAATTGGAGGGGGCATTCATCAAAATTCAGTGCTTTTTGCTTCCACCTGTAAAGAGGATGAAAAGACAAATTACAAACAGAAAATATTTGCAAACCACATTTCAATAATGGACTTGTGCCTAGAACATATAAAGAACTATCAAGACTCAGCATTTAAAAAGAAACAAAACAACCCAGATAGAAAATAAGTAACATTTCACCAAAGAGGGTATATAGATGGCAAACAAACAAAAAGGTGTTCAGTATCATTAGCCATTAGAGAAATGCATATTAAGATCTCAAGAGGATAATTGCTACACTTTTCTCAGAATGGCTAAAGGTAAAAAAAACAAAGTAAAAATAAAATAAAATAGCAATTCCTTCTAATGCTGGCAAGAATGTGGAGAAACTTGATCACTCATACATTGCTTGTGGGAATGTGAAATGAAACAGCTACTCTGGAAAATTGTTTGGCAGTTCCTTTTAAAAACTGAAAATGGATTTACCATATGACCCAGCAATTCCACTCCTAGGCATATATCCCAAAGGAATGAAAGCTGATTTTCACACAGGCACTTGTATACAAATGTTCATAACAGCCAACCCCTGGTTCAATAAACTGTGGTAGATCTATACTAGGGAATACTAGTCAGCAGTAAAAAGAAAAAGGAAAAACTATATACTCAACAACTTAGATGAACTTCAAGGAAATTATACTGAGAGGAAGAAAGGGAATCTCAAAAGAATATATACTGTATGACTGCATTTATTTAGCATTACTGAAATTGCATGATTATGGGGATGGAAAACAGATTAGTAGTTGGGAAGTATTAGGGATCCGGGTGGTGGTTGTGGCTACAAGCAGATACCTGTTGGGAATCTCGTGATGGTAGAGTTAAGTATCTTGATTGTGGCGATAGTGACATGAAGCTACAAGTGTGATAAAGTTGCATAGGGCTATATACACACGCCATACACCTACACCGAGTGCATTTATAACTGGTGAAATCGGAATAAGCTCTTTGGATTGGATCAGTTTCAGTTTTTCTGGTTTTAGTATTGTACTATAGTTATATCAGAGGCTAGCTTCAGGAGAGGCCAAGTGAAAGGTATATAGGACATCCTGAATATTTCTTTGTCCTTCCTGTGAATTTATAGTCCTCTCAAAATAAAAGATTTAAAAAAAAGCAAGCTGTAAACAAAATAAACAAAATAAATGCCTCCTGGAGGATATGTTTTCGCATCTCCTCCATTAAGCACTGCAAATTGTTAGAAGTAAAATTACTGAATCTTATGAATATTTCAGCCGTTTTCTGTTAGCACATTCAGATGCTCCTCCCTCCCTCGCTTCCTTCCTCTCTTCTTCCTTCTTTTAGTCATCAATAATTTTGTGTTCAAAACACTTTGAATGATCCTGGATAAATAGCTAGAAGAAAAATATGAATATCATGTGTCAAATCTTCAATCTAACTTTGAGTTCTATATAGTAATTCATCAATTTAAATTGTTAAGATCATTTTCACCTGGTCTGATTAAAAATCAAAAGACTATCCCTCAGGATTTTTTTTAAAGATTTTATTTATTTGAGAGAGAGAGCAAGAGAGAGAGTGCACACAAGCAGGCGGAAGGGCAGAGGGAGAGGGAGAAGCAGATTTCTCACTGATCAGGGAGCCCAATGCGGGGCTCGATTCCAGGACCCCAAGATCACGACCTGAGCCAAAGGCAGATGCTTAACCAGCTGGGCCACCCAGGCACCCCTCCCTCAGTAATTTTTTAAAAAGATAATTAAGCAATTAGATGTAGTGCTGGGTGTATAACCAAATCAAAAGCACTGTTTCTGCTAATTCCCAACATGAAAAGTGCAGTTGATTTTAGATCTAAATAAGCCATGAAATGAACACACACACACACGTTTAGGAATAATATTCTGTACATTCATAGAATTTTAAATGTATCTCTCAGGATTCTTTCTCTGTTTTTGGTATGTCTTTATTTTAATCTTAAACCTTAAAATTAGTTATAACTGTCATATTTTTCTATGAAGACTGTTAACATCATTCTTTGAAATTAAATTCAATGGTCCAAATCTCTGTGAAGGAAATAGTTGTTTCCTACCCCACACATTTGGTAAGATTTGGTGCCTTGTGGAAATTTAAAACCAACACTCAAATTTTTCAAAATTCTGGAAAGACAAGACATGAGCTCAGATATACAGTTCCTGGTGATTTTTTCTTCTCATTTTACATGTGTTCTTCTATTTTATCCTAGCATCCATCTAAACCTGGGACACTAGATTCCCTTTCCATTTATATCCCCATTTATATGGGGTAGAAATTATGCTTAAAGTTTTCTAAGAAGCAAGAGTCAGCATGCATCATTAAATAATTGAAAATCATGCATTAGACATTCTTGTTCTTAAAGTCTCTGTGGCGACTCTTCTGTTGGTGGTTCCCATGTTACTCATTCTACAAAGTGACTGGCCTTCTGTCATTTGTAAATTCTCTTTTCCTTTTTCATCAGCCTTTCTTGAAAGCCTACATTTGCCTATCAAAATGCATCATGGTGTTCAATAAAATAAAATAGCTTTTTATTAATAATATCCACTCTTATTAGAAATCATTTGCGGGGTGCCTGGTTGGTTAAGTGTCTGCCTTCGGCTCAGGTCATAATCCTGGGGTCCTGGGATCAAGTCCTGCATCAGACTCCCTGCTTAGCGGGGAGCCTGCTTCTCCCTCTCCCTCTGCTGCTCCCCCTGCTTGTTCTCTTGCTGTCTCGCGTGTGCTCTCAAAATCTTGAAAAAATAATAATAATTTTCATTCCTCTCTTCCTCTCCCTCTACCCCTCCCCCCACTCATGCTCTCTCTCTCTCTACTGAAATAAATAAATAAATAAATAAATAAATAAATAATAATAATAATAATAAAATAAAAAGGGACACCTGGGTGGCTCAGTTGGTTAAGCGCCGGACTCTTGATTTCAGCTCAGGTTATGATCTCAGGATTATGAGATCGACCCTTCGTCGGGCTCTATGCTGAGTGTGGAGTGGAGCCTGCTTAAGATTCTCTCTCTCCCTTCTCCCTCAGCCCCTCCCCCCATTCATTTTCTCTCCCCCACCCCCCAAAAATAAAAAAAAATAAATCATTTGCATCTTATAACAATGATGCCTTACAAATTATCCCACCAAAAGTGCTAATGCTGACTCATTTGTGGACAAGGTGGCAAAACATATTTATGTATCTCCTGTGGATGCTTCTTCCTCAGGCTTCTCTGATTCACTTTATGGCACTCTCTCACTCTTTTTTACCTGCTAGAAAGCCAATATTAAGAAACCCAAGATCCATTTTGTGTGTTACCTAGATCTGCCTTCCTTCCTAGATGCCGGGAGAGATCCTCATTCACTGGTCCCAGTCATTAGGTCATCACGCTAACTTCTACCACCCAGGCTTAAGCTACTCTGGATTTGGAGTATCCTGTGTTAAAGCAGTTTTCCCTGAACTGGGAGATGTTCCAAATCCCTAGGGGGTCTTTTCAGACACAGAACTTGAAATTGCAGGTAAGTAAGTAACCTCTCAAAATGTGTCACTATCATATCCAGTTAAGATTTGTTGTGGTTTTCTAGTCCACCAGAGAAAAAGATTAAAAGGTGAGCACCTTTTAAGCCCATTAGCCTCTGTCAGCAGGCTCTGAGCATTATGTTAGGCAAGAGGACAATGGTGTCACTTGGACCTTCTCATTCATGGTGTCAGAATATATTACCTCTCAGGCCCTACTTCACATTAAAAAAAAATCTCCTTTAGGCAAGTTTTAACATCTGCACAATTAGGGTCAGATTTTTTGTGTGGATATACGTTACCAAAGATATATGCTATTTCTCTACTAAAACAAAAGAATTGACATTTCTGCTTTGTCGTTCCAGGAACTCACATTACCTCTCCATAAACATACCTCATTCCAAGCTGATCTGGATTCTTTCTATGGAAAGAGATTTTTGCATCTCTTGGGCAATAACAGAGTTTACTGGATTTCTGGAAATGTGGGTCTCTGCAGTCCTTTGCCTTCTTCTGGATTTGCACTGTTGGGACTCTGCTTTGCTAGGCATTAGGGCCTGATTGACCTATTGATCACAACTATCTTCTTTATAGATAAGGAGTTCATAATGGAGGCAAATTAATCAGCATGGTTAATAACCAGGAACACATTTTACCTCTCATTTTTTCTTCTCCAAATTTAGTATCTTGAGCAGGGTGAGTCTGGGGAATTCTTCAGGTCTTTTCCCATGCTCCTCAAGCTCTTCCAACAGATACTGTAAATGGATCCATAAGCATTTTCTACAAGTGAATTTATTTTCCCCCTTTCTGTTTAATAGCAACATCCTGTCTTTTTCTTTGCAAAAATATCTGACTTCAAAGCATTATTTGAACAAATACGTGTTAGGCATCTCCTATGTATAAGGCACTATTCAAAGTGTTGAGGTCGTACAAGTGAATAAAATAGGCAAGCACTTCTGTCCTCATGGGGCAGGGGAAGAGGAGGGAAAGACAGATTAATATAGGTAGTTTGTCATATGGGACCACATCAGGACAGTGTGGCAAGAGTAGGCTATGAGAGTGAGCTGTGTGCTCATGTAACTTACTTTTGCCCTCTGAGAATTTCTCTTAAAGGAAATGATGGATGCTTGATTTTATGGCTACATGAATCAGGTGCAATCAGTTATTTATGGAGCACCTTCAAGATGACCCTTCTGCTGTTCAATAGTTGGGCATTTACTCTTTACCTTGATCCAGTAGAAAGCCAGAATCTTGCTGTTTCTGAAGAGAATGATAGTTCCTCACCCAAGGAGGACTTATTCTTGCTTCAGAATCCTAGGCATCCTTGGTTTGTCCTTCAGTATGAGAGCTTGTCACACATTCTATGATAGCACCCTAATCTGCTACAGACAATTGTGTACCATTACATCTGCCAGTTTATAAGATGTGTAAAGTATTTTCTTGCTTTGAGAATACTCAAAGTATTACTCTGTACTCAAAGCTCAAAAATTTAGTCTACTTGGTTTTGAGTCAGAGTGTAACACCATTATGTGATATAAAATGTTGGGATGAGGGTCCCACAAATAAGTCGAAATCAGTAAATCTGCCAATTCCTTTCATTATATTATTAAAAAGTTATTTGATTGTTCTAAAGTCAGGTTTATTCAGGCTCAATCAAAATGATATAAAAACGCATTGTAAAAATCTGCCAACGCCAATATTTAATAGGCTTTTAGCAATAAGAACTATCAAATTCCAGCAATGTCTCAAAATGAGACTTTTCTTTCCACAGTTACTGCATTTTATCCTAACAACAGATTATCCTTGCTTTTTGAAAAGTTTTTTGTTTCTTTTTGTGTTTTTAGTGGATTAAAGTAGAAGTGTTGTTTTGCATTTTTTAGCCCCCCCCATTACATGAAACCAGTTTATACAAAGGGCTTTTTCTATACCAGCTTAGGCTCCCTGGGCCCTGGAGACTTATTGTTGGTCAAAACTTCTTACATAAACAGAAAACCCCTGTGGTCCTTGAGTGACTTTGGAGGTGATTAACTTGATTGCCACTTTCCTTCAGTCTCCACGCCTCCCCCCACCTCCCAAAATTGTCCATCTGCCCTGTAATCAAAACAAAAGCATGAATTTATTTTTAATAGAAGTTTCTAGCAGTGTAAGAAATAGCAGTCTTTTAATTTTCTCCCCAGTCTGGCCAATTTGGATGAACATGAACTCCAGTTGCTTAAGTTGGAATAGGGATCTGTAGCCCCAGGTCTGCTATTCTCTTCCTTCTCCTATGGGTGGCCAATATTACTTCCCTGTTGTTATTCTTTTGAATTAACTTCATTAAGAATTCGGGGCTCTCTGGGTCTCTCTACAAGTCTGAACTCCTTCAGTAATGTTTTGCCATAAATAGCTATAGCAGTAAATTGTTCCAAATGATCCTAAAAAAAAAAAATCTATAAAATTTAATCGGGATATGTAAAATAGAGACTTAAACAAATGTAGAAGTATAGCTTTATCTTCATGAAGTTACCAAATAGCAGATAAATTCATAACTTTATTACAGTTCCAATACAAGTTTAAATATAACTTTTGTTGAAAAAATCAACACATCACTATTAAATTAATTTGAAGAATAAATGTTGAGAATACAAGAGGTTATTTTGAAAACTAGACAGGCAATACTAAATATTAAGGTATATTTTAAAAGGGTAAAACGTCCTTTTAAAACTTTTATTCAAAATAGTTGTAGAGCTCAATGAAATAGTGCAGATAGTCCTGAAATGATGGGAAATTAATATAAGAATTTAATGTTATTAGAAATAATTACCTTTTAAAGAAACAAATTTAGAAATAGAACTATAAAAATTAAATATGTTTACAAATGTTTCAGTAGGAAGCTAAACAAAACAAAGCCTAAAAAAATTAGGAGGAAGTAGAAATTAATTTTAGGATATCAATGGCAGGATGGAAACTTATTAGGAATAAAATTGTAATAGAGTGAGCCACTACCTCAATGATTCCTACCCCATCCGTTGTCCTGTATTATCATTTCTTTAAAGGGATAGAAAATTATCACAAGGAACACATCAGTAGATTTGATTGTATCTACTGAGAGTTGTTTGAGTTTAGAGCTATGTCTTCTCTCCATATTCCTATCATAGTATCTTTCTGCCATACATTCAATTTACTCTTTGCTTCAATTGTGTCAGACTCTGGAGAGAAAAAAAAGTCCCATTATATAACATAACAAAGCATTTTAATTTGTGGTGAATGCAGATAATACATTAGTATTGGGTATTTAGACAGAACAGAGAAAAGGTACTTCTTTTTTTAAAATTTTTTTAAATTTATTTATTTTTTTTGCATTCTTTTTACCTTTTTTTAAAACTTAAATTCAATTAATTAACATATAATGTATTATTAGTTTCAAAGGTAGAGGTCAATGATTCATCAATCTTCGATAACATCCGGTGCTCATTACATCGCGTGCCCTCCTTAATGCCCATCCCCCGGTTACCCCATCCACCCACCCCCCCTTCCCTCCAGCAACCCTCAGTTTGTTTCCTATGATTAAGAGTCTCTTATGGTTTGTCTCCTTCTCTGATTCCGTCATGTTTTATTTTTCCTCTCTTCCCCTATGATCCTCTCTTTTGGAGAAAAGTTACTTCATATCTTCATCAGAGAGGGGAGCAAGTTTCAGGTTTTTTTGAGAGCTGATTTCTTGTATGTGTGAATATTAGAGCTGCTGAGAATTGTGAAGAAAACAACAGCCACATAAATTGGAACCCAAGGCTAAGGGCATAGAGTTAGGATAAATAAAATCAAAGTCCTGGATGAAGGAAGGCAGGAATACTCAGGGAGGGTTAAAGTTGGTGGTGTGGCTTGGCAGTTCTCGGGCCATTCCATAATATCCCATTTCCCACATAGGCTCTTTGAAAAGCTGTCTACTCTCCTCAGTAGTCCTTCTTTACTACCTTCATCTCTTTCTTAGCAGAAGATCTCATTGTGCACTTTAGGAATAAGATAGAAGCCACCACACAAGAGTTTTCTCAAGTTCTTATAACTAGACTTACATGAGCACCCTCCTGCACTAACTGCTTATGACACAGGTAAGAGGCATCTTTCCGGGTAATGAACAACATAATTCTTCTGGACCCTGTCTTCTCTCACTTCCTGATGAATCTCAAGCATCCATTATCAATCCTATTTGTAAAAACTGGAGGAAAACATTAGAAAGTCCTAGATTTATGCCAACAATATTTGAGATTCAGTCTCATCATGCGGAGACCTAGAAGCAATGTTATCACAAAATTAGACTTTTGGGGGAAAGGAGATATTTAAGGTTTGGGCTCGACAGATAAGGAAATTATTAAGAGGGTACACTGTCAAGAAGACATTCTAGGTAGATGGAAGAGGGCATACGAAAGTGAGTTATGTTCAAGAGATGGTCCTTAGTGTAGTGTGGTTTAGTTAAAACATTGATATTCAAATAGAATAAGATTGTGTGATATGACTGGATAGACTGAACTGTTTTATGATGGACCAATTCTAAATGGAGGAATTCATATTTAATTTTGTAATTAATATTCAACTTGTAAAGTTTTTGATTAAGGGCCATATTAATAACTATCTTTCTCAATTAGATGTTACATAAACCCTGCTTTTTTATGTATTATTTATGTGTTTATGCATTTTTAATACAGATTTTGGTCAATGGACCTTATGTGTATTTATTCATTGATTTTGCAAAATACTGTCTCAAACACTCAAAACCTAGCAATATTTTTATCTCGCTTTTTAAAAATATCTTGTAACAGAACAAAATGCTAGCTCTCATAATCTATTTATGTACAGCCTATACTTTTCTCATAGCAGGTACCCATATTAAGTTGACATCTGTATGAGCCATTCATCTACCACATTTAGCTATGGTAATGATGTGCAGTTTCCTTCTTAATCTCTGAAGAAGTGTTCTTTAGATAGCTATTTGTCAGTTGGCCCCAGCATGATGAAACTATAAAAATAGTTTATCCATTGTGAAACTATAGGTAAGTTTCCATTTAGACTTCATAAAGTTTTCTTTTTTTCCATTCTTATTCCCACCATTGAATCTATCTTTTGATTACTTCACATCTGGCCTTGAAATAGTCTCTTAAGACCTTTGTTTTTTTGTTCCATTGCATTTGACTAATTTTGCACATAGTTGCCAAACTCCTATTCATAAAAATGACTGATTAAATCATTTCTCACTGAAACAACCTTTATTGTGCATCTCCCTGTCTTCTCTGTGGTCCAAAGGATACAGTTGAAATTCTTCAACTTAACATTGAAAGACCAATTTTGATACCAAACTACCTATGGAATTACTCCAGCTGCCCTACTCAGGAAACTGTGTCCTTTGCTACTTTATTACTTTTCCCTTTCTGGAAGTTCATTTTTTTTTTCACTGTTTTAAACTTTTTAAACTGATGGAATTTGACCTAGAGATAATGGTCCCACTTCTCTTGTCAATAAATGATCGTTAGTGATCTCCTACCCTGAATTATCTTTTCCTTCACTGCCTGCTCATTTCTGTTTTATTTAGCTCACTAAATATTCACTGAGGTCTTAATGGGGGGCCATTTTTTCAGTTATTTGCATGAACAATAACAACAAGGCCCATTGTCTTGAAGTGATTGCATTTCTGTGTAACAACGCACACAGATGATTTCAGTAATACAGTAACTCTTCAACATCCAGGGACAATTATATTAAGCCAGTCATCATAATTCTTCATTACCCGTGATTGGAAAAGGAATGGCAGTGGCCAGGTGGGAGGCATTGGATGGAAAATTGTTCCTTTTTGAGAGAATAAAAACAATAAAAAATGCTTTCTCTTCTCCTCATATTCTTAATATTGCTTGACTTTCTTGGATAATTGGGAGGGGTAAGGAATAAGATCTAGGTTAAGGTCCCTTGAATTCTTGGCAATTGTTGAGAAAGACCCCAAACTGAAGGCAAGAATAATAATTTGAAGCCCAAGTCCTAAGAAGTAGGAAAGCTCAAATACTGGGATAGCCTCTGAAGATATTTAAGTCTCTAATTATCTACTCCTTTATATTAATCCTCTATACAGAAAGTAGGTGCAGATCACACATGAGTTTGAAGCAAAGATTCTGTATTAGATTTGGATGGTGGAATCTAGTTAAAAAGAAAAATACTGTGAAGGGGAAGAGTATTTTCATTTGGTTGTCAGTTTTTCTGGTTTTGTTTAATTTGTTTGCATTTGGCAAGAGAGGACTTTGTCAAAACCACCAAGCTGAAATAGAATTTGCCCTGGAAGTAATTAGCTATTCAGAAAAAAAAAAGAAAGAAAAGAAAAAGCAAAAAAGAAATTAGAACCTTACTTCAGACTCACCAAAATAAAATTCAAGATAAATGACCCAATGGCCAACTTATTATTTTCATTTGATTTTTTTCAGTCACCTCAAATTTAGTTTTCCCCAACCAAGCAAACTTGCTCCACTCTGTGTTCTTATTTTTTGGATTATCTACCTGTTATAACATATCTTATGAGTTATCTTTACCCAAATTACTGTAATATCCTTTTCATTGCTAGATCCTATTGCTGTTACTCATGAAATATCCATGAATACATCCACTTCTCTACCACTCCAATCTTCCAAGCTTCTCCCATTTCTCACCTGGACCTATGATTAGTTGGATGAAACTATTCCATTCCTGTCATCCATTTTCTCCTTTGTAGCCAGAGATCATTTTGAAATAGAAAACTAAACATATTTTCCCTTTCTTCACATTGTTGAAGAAAAATAATCAAAAACAAAATCTACTTAATTGATCAATACAAAAATTGATGTATTGATGTGTATTGATGAAAAATGATGTATCAAGTGTATGTTAATTACACTTAAATTAAAACAAAACAAAACAAAAAAACCCAAAACAGCAATAACAACAAAAACCCCTGAATCTTATAGTCCAGAAATTCTCTCTACAAAGGTAGGAGAAAAAGATACAACTTTTATCGATGAATAAGCATTAAACCAGCATGTGATACATCATAATCCAGTAAGACATTGCAAGAACGGATCTCACCCTCTAATCTAGCCAAGCATATACAACCCGTTACATGCATGTTCTCAAGTTAAACAATAACTAGTCCTCAAATAAGAGGACTTGACAGAGCCCTTTGTAACACACAGTTCCTCCTAACTTTACCTGGCAGTTGGGGTGACTGTCTTTATTAACTAATTGGCTTTATCCAGAGGAAAAAACAAACTTCTCAGCTCTTTATTACAGGAAATAGTTTTGCAACGTGGAGCACTGAAGTTAGGCTGCTATCTTACTATAGAAACTGAGATAGGGTGCTATCTCCCTTGATGTTTATATTTCAAAGAGATGACTCCCAGCTTAAGAAAGACAGTCCTGGGTCTGTCTATAAACTCACAAGAAGCTTACCTAGTTTTCAAAAGGATTTATATCATTTTAGAGGAGGAAAGTACTTGCAAACACACATTTTCTAAAGTAAATATTCAAAGAAAAGGGAGGGTGGAGAAATCTCTTCCCCTATTTTCAACTGGGAGAGTTAAGCCTCTATTTTTAATTTGTATTTGTCTTTACAACACTGAAAACCTTTTAATGCTTTCCATTCTTCTTAGGATAAGGACCAGAAATCTTAAGAGGCTTATAGTGCTGCCTGGTCCCCTTACTTATCTCTTCAGCTTATCTTTCCATGCTCTCCTTTTACACACTTTCAACTCCATTGTTCTTACTTTCCTGTTTCAGAGTGCACAGCACACTGCTTTAGCACAAGATTATTCTTCTGCTTCACCACCCCCTTCACCCTTTAGACTGATTTGGTCAGATCTTCTACATCTCTCTTCAAGCATTCCTTTCATTAATGGCTGTCGCTTGCATGAGGTTTTAAGCCACATGAGCACAGGGGCTGGATCAGGTTTTGTTCACTATTGGTTTATGTCAAGTTTAAGGTATGTTTTCTTGATGCATGGTTAGCACCTTACTAATATTTTTAGAGGTACGAATGAAAAAGAGTAACATGAAAAAATAAATTAGTAAAAAAGTAAAAGAGAATATAATTGAATATCAAATATATGAATGGAGGAAAGCTTCCTAAGATTAAAAAAAAGACTGTAGAACCAGTTTCTTTAAGAAAAAGAATGATAAATTTGATTTAAAGTTTCCCTCTGTATATACACACACACACAAACACACACACTCATACATATAAATCAAAAGGCAAATAAAAAACATTGGAAAAATACAGCAATGGATTAATTGCTATATTAAAATTTTTTTCAGAGGATATTTTGCAAAGAATTAAGTGAAAAACCCAGAAATGATGAAATACAAGTAAATGCTAACCACAGAAAAAATACATTGCCAATAACTGAGAAATGCAATTAAAATGAGATGCCATATTTAGCAGTGCTTTTTATAATCATACTGTTTAATATAGAAGGGGATGTAGTAAAATAGGAACTTTCTTACATTGTGACTGGGGATGTAAATTTGTACAACACTTTGCAAAATGATTTGGCAATATTTATCAAGATTCTTGAAATGCCCATACTCTTTGAACAAGGAATCCACTTCTGGGAATCTACTGTGTAATGCAGTAAGCATTTTGCACATAAATTACACTTCATAGTTCATTTTTAACAGTGTAATGCTAGAAACAGTGTAAATACTCAAAATTGGAGGAATGGATTACTAATTTATGAATATGTGTATTTATGGAATGCATTTCTTGGCAGGCACAAAATATGGTCTTTTCAGGTAGTTTTTAACAACATGGGAAATATGTATTTTTTTTTTACTGCGAGGTTAACATACAACACACACACATATAATACATATATGTATAATACCTACACATATAAATGCATATAAATATGCATATATAATACATAATACATACATATACAATTTTAAATAACAAAAACATTCCATTTATTTACTGTGACCTATATTAAAAGTAAGTAGATTATACATAAAAGACATTTTACCTTAGGTGATCTTTAAAAAGCTCTTATTTAGGTATGATCAACTTAAGGAGCATATTTAGTGAATGTTTTTCCCCAAGTAAAACAACTATTGTTTACCTACTTGTTTTTTGTTTATGTGTACCTCATTTGTATTTCAAATAAATGTGCCTCTCAAGATATTGCTTGCTTTATGAAAATTGATGTATTGTCACCTTTTCATAAAACTATATATAAACCTGTGTGTTGGAATTAGAGATTTATAGCTAAATTTTTTTACATGCTAAAAATATTAAAAAACTGGCACGTTAATCAGTATATATTTTTCAATTTTACTATATTTTCACAAAATAATTAAAAATAAGTTTCAATTCTGAAAGAAAATGCATTACACTATATAAAAAAGAGAGTAAATAGGAAACCATCGGAAAAATATTTGGAAAAAAGGCAAATGTAAGAGACTTGTGAGCTTATTTAATTCAGCATTTTCTCTACTTACCATTAGTTCACAGCTTATTTGTTTTTGGTTCTGTTTTCCTGGCAAATCATCAACCAAATCCCCAAAGACATTAGAGATTCTGGTAAGTTACGCATTACTTGGCTTGTTACACTGGTTGTAGAAATATTATTCCTCCCATTTTCCTACAAAAGCTGCAGGCCAAAACAAAGCAAAACAAAAAGAAAGAAAAAAGCCCCCAGAAGTGAAGGCAAATTTCAAAATTATTATGCGATTACAGATTAGGCATAATATCCTTACTTTGTCTTTTTTGTTAATTGTAACTCGAGGTAGATTTTAATAGATTTAACTACTTGATTCTATTTGGTATCTATGATTTCCACATGCACCTCTTCATATGGTATGGGAGTTGCATTTGTAATTTCTCCAGCAGTGGATAGGATATGGGACTATGGCTACTGAAGAACTTTCTTTGATCTCATTATATCATGTTATTTTCTAATTAGGAAGAAAAATCAATCACTCACTGTATTATAATAGCAGCTTGCAGTAAAGGAAAAAAGTATTAGACATCATGCACTTTGCCAGGATGCTGATTTGTAACATTTTGATGACAGCAATGAGATAAAATATTAGAGTCTTTTTGTTAGGATGTGCAACCTCTCATGTCTCACCACATAAGAGTAATTAGATTGTATTGCTTTTTCTTAATAATTCTGAAAGGTATTTTTTGATAAAGAAGTTTGATTTCCTTGGGAACAAAGGATGCATCTTAAAATAGTAAATACATGTTTTTCATTTAAAAGAATGTAGATAACTGGAAAACTGATTTATTAACCTGCTTCATCAAGTAAATTACCTGCTCTTATTAACAAATAAGTCTTCAAAAATATGAAGTTTTTTTTTTACCTCCCCTTTTAGTGATCTTATAATTTTCTCCCTTTTTTTTCTTTTTGCATGCTTCTCATCACTTTGATATTAGATGGGGCTAATTGTGGTAATCAAAATTGAGTTACATTGGTGTTATTTAATAAATTCTCTGTGAATACTGGACCAGATTGTCATTTTTCTTATAAGCCCACCATTTATTTATTTATTTATTTATTTGGTACAGAGATTATGTTGAGTCATAAACTTTGTAAGAGGAGAATATCCACAGGGGCCATGAAAAAGTACATCTTGACTATTAATTAACACGAAGCTGCTTACTACAGGTGATATAGTTCAGTGGGAATGTTCCTCAGCATCATTATATTCCTCAGGAAATAGGATAGGATGATATTTGCTATGTTTTTGGTTAATTCTTACTCAAAATTATGATACATGCAAATACTAAAAGAATTATGAAAAAAAGATTTTATGCCATTGTTGTCTTTCTAAAACAGGAATGGTTTAGCTCTTTATGAACTACTGTGGAGACATCTGGAAAATGAAAAAACTCATGATTTTAGTAATAAAACTATCAGTAATTCTTTTTAAAAGCAAATACAATGTAAGGATGAACACAGCTATTGAGAGAGTTGGGGAGTATCATTTTAGAATTAGAGTATGGTCTCTGTTTTCCATTGTCATAAAAATATTTATTTGTTCTCTCCTTTTTTTTTTTTGACTTATTTTATTTGGGTTCAAGATAGGGATTGGAATTGGGTAGGCAACCACTCTGATGACCTGATAGACAAGGATAAGAAGGACAACAGAATTGTCAAGAGTTTGATGTTCATTGCATTTATAAGTATTTCTGACATATCACAAAATCCCATTACTTTTAATATAGTGCCTAGATTCCTATAATATTCTGAACTTCTCAAAGTATGTCTCACATGTTGTAGTTAGTTACCAGTGTAACAATTCAAAAAGGACACCAACCAGGGAAAATAGAAGAGTGAATTGTTTTCCTTATAATAGAAGGGAAAATATCAGGATGGAGAGTATGAAAGAAATATGTTCCAATGCCTGGACATATTCAAGTTCTTCAGGGAAGCGACCACCTTGCTTATTTAAGTCAATATGGTAGACTTTCTACCTAGCACTAACTAAAGCCCACAGTGGATGTTTTATAAAGGAATGTAATTAGGAAAGGAAACTTGTTTTGTCATGGTTCAGAGATAGCAAGAAGCTACAGGAAAGCACGTAGAAGAACTGTCCCAGATTTAGGATCAGACTTCATCCTAATGAAGTGGGTTCCCTATCACTAACATTGACTGCAAAGGCTGGACATTTGTCTTTTCTAGATGATTTAGAAGGTGTCTCTCTAAGAAATAGAAGAAAGTAGATTTTGGGCGCCTGGGTGGCTCAGTCGTTAAGCGTCTGCCTTTGGCTCAGGTCATGATCCCAGGGTCCTGGGATCAAGCCCAGTGTCAGGCTCCCTGCTCCGTGGGAAGCCTGCTTCTCCCTCTCCCACTCCCTCTGCTTGTGTTCCCTCTCTCGCTGTGTTTCTCTCTGTCAAATAAATAAAATCTTAAAAAAAAAAAGTAGATTTTAAGGAACTTTCACATTTTAATTTTATAGGATCCTACTTTATATATGCTTTGCATACAAAAACTGCTGTCACCACCATCTAAATGAAATAACAAAGCAAAGTTTATTTTTATAAACCCCTCTCCACGTGAGATTCCCTCTCCTTTTAAAAACAGTCCTTCCATCTTCAACACCCTCAGAATCCGCACGTCTACCTGCCACACACTGGCTCGCCTATTCCCTGTAGCTGTTCTCCGTATACAATTTCAAATATCAAATTTCTGTTTTATTCCTCAAACCAAAACGAAAACAGTTCTTATTGTGCTTTTGTGTTATAATCTGATGAAAGTGATTCAACAGAGGTTATGGATTTAAGATAGATTTAGTAGTCTCAGAGGGTATTTAAGCATGAGTTAATCCTCATCCAGCTCTAAGTACTCAGGCATAGAAGAGGCAAGAACCAGGAACCTCGGAGCTTTACTTGCCTCCTGGAGGCCAAGCTGTGTCTACTCACTTTCTTCAGTGACTCCCATAGAGGCAGTGCTGTAAAAACATGTGCTGTGAATAGAGACAACATGGTCTGGCACAACTTTGGCAAATATCTGAAATCATGAATCATAAATATATGAATGTGAAGAATTTCTTGTATTTTGAAAAAAAAAATACATCATTAGGAACATAATCTTCCCGTGTCGCATTCAAATTTTCCATGGGGTTTAGCTGAATTTACTTCAGCAGTCTTTCTCCTTTCTACCATGTTTTTTTCTTTTTACTGCCCCTACAGCCTTTGGTTCAGAGAACAGAAGCATCTACCTGAAGGAAACAGAGGTTCCCAGGATAACTAAATAGGGAATAGAAGTGAGAAACAGAACATGTTCAGTTTTTTGGTGTTTGCTGGCTGACTTATTTTAGAACCTGTACAAGTTATCTTGTACCTATTTTTAAACCTGTGTACATGGATACAGTGAAAGTGTGGTTTACATTTAAAATCTTTTTTAAACTAAGTTTTTCATTTTAATGCCATGTAGTTAACCCACAATGTTATATTGGTTCCAGTATGTTTAAAATCTTAAATGGTGTCATATATATTAACACAATACATTAACTTATTGGAGAAAGACTACAAAGCTAAAATTATTTTCTTGATTTTGATAATAATTTATTAAAATAGTATATCCAACAGAAATTATTTATATGCATTGTAAAAATCCATGTTTTTCTGACAGAGTGATCACAGAATGTGCCATGTTTAAAATAACCAATCTTCATTCTGTGTTTTTTCTTACACATGGTACTTGAAGTAAAACACTTAAGAGGAATCTAGACAATCCAAATGTTTGATTTTCAAAATGATTTTGCCAGGATCTTTGGGCTTAAATTTTTTCTCTCACTCCTGCTGAGAAAGTGCATACATTTTGAAATTTAGTCTATTTGAGCAATGCTTTTTTCCTTTTAAGTTGATAATAAGCATATGGGAGTGGGATTGAATTTGAGACAAGCTGTTGATCTCTATTGAACACCCCCCCCAAAAAAAGTAAGGTCTCAAAAAATTTTTTTTTCAACTAACTCTCCACTGATAGGCTAAAAATGTATTAGAAATTCAGTAAATTGATGTAAGATCATCCTGATGTGGGGCTTATAGGAAGAAAAGTGTGGTTGTGGTATATTTTATAATTGGGGTTGTGATTATTTTGCCTAGTCCTTAGAGTTATAAAGTTACAGTGTTCAAGGAAGAGAATTAAAAATCAGATAAGGATACAGATATTCACAAAATGGTAGCAAGAATATTATTATCATACCTATTATGTCACCATTCTTTTGTTATCTTATGGTTTGCTATTTTTAGAACCATATCATTAGGAATAACATATATATAATTTTATATATTTAGATTGATAGATATACTTCTCTACCCCTAAGACTTTGAACATATAGAGGCCATACATTAGAGATATGAACTGATTTTAAAGAACATAGTTATAAATTTTCTGCTGTTATATATTGAGAGAGCAGGTTTCAGAGAAATCAAATGGTATATCTAAAAGGAATTGAGAGACCTGGGTTTCATTTGTATCTTTATGATACTGGATACACACAATCATTTACCTTTTCTGGTTCTCATTCTCTTTGTAAACCAACAAGGCTGAACCAGAATAGCCATTTCTAGCCCTAGTTATTCTGACCAGAGAAAGGAATAGGTGTCTTAGAACATTTGTAAACTCATGAGGTCTGTGTTTGGGGCCTTCTGGCTTCCATTTTGTGGCCACCGTGCCCTCCCTCTTGCTCATCCTCTTTCTGCGTAAGACATTCAGGCCTAAGGGCCCATGAGATTTCCTACCAAACTCTCCTTTTTGCCATTTTGCCAAGATTTATTGTGTCTTTTATAATGTGTTGTTTGGTTTAACCTCTGTTAAAATACCCAGATCCTATTCAATTAAACTCTGCTTTCAGCTAGCAACAAAAAATACTTGACTTTTTGAGGAACTTCCATACTGTTACCCAGAGTGGCTGCACCATTTTGCATTCCCACCAATAGTGCAAGAGGGTTTCCCTTTCTCTACATCCTCACCAACACTTGTTGTTTCTTGTGTTGTTGATTTTAGCCATTCTGACAGGTGTGAGGTGATATCTCATTGTCGTTTTGATTTGTATTTCCCTGATGATGAGTGATGTTGAATATCTTTTCATATGTCTATTAGCCATCTGGATGTCTTGTTTGGAAAAATATCTATTTGTGGCTTCTGCCCATTTTTCAACTGGATTATTTGTTTTTTGTGTGTTGAGTTTGATAACATCTTTATAGATTTTGGATGCTAACCTTTTATCAGACATGTCATTTGCAAATATCTTCTTCCTTTCTGTAGGGTGCCTTTTAGTTTTGTTGATTGTTTCCTTCACTGTACAGAAGCTTTTTATTTTGATGAAGTCCCAATAGTTTATTTTTCCTTTTGTTTCCTTGCCTCTGGAGACATACCTAGAAAGAAGTAGCCATGGCTAATGTCAAAGAGGCTACTGCTTGTGTTCTCCTCTAGGATTTTTATGGTGTCAAGTCTAATACCCACCAATTGCACTACTAGGTATTTACCCAAAGACTAACTCAAAGGGATATTTGCATCCTGATGTTTATAGCAGCATTATCTACAATAGCCAAATTATGGAAACAGCCCAAGTGTCCATCAGCTGATGAATGGATAAAGAAGAGGCAGTGTATACACACACACACACACACACACACACACACACACACACACACACACACACATATACACAGAGGAATATTACTCGCCCATAAAAAATGAATTCTTCCCATTTGCCATGATGTGAATGGAGCCAGAGAGTATTGTGCTAAGTGAAATAAGTCAGTCAGAGAAAGACAAATACCATATGATTTCACTCATATGTGCAATTTAAAAAACAAAACAAATGAGCAAAGGGGGGATGCAAACCAAGAAACAGACTTAACTAGAGAACAAATTGGTGGTTACTAGAGGGGAGGTAGATGGGGGGATGGGTTGAATAGGTGATGGGGATTAAAGAATGCACTTGTCGTGATGAGCACTGGGTGTTGTATTGAAGTGTTGAATCACTGTATTGCACATCTGAAACTAATGTTACACTGTTAACTAACTGGAACTTAAATAAAATAAAAATTAAAAAAAATAAATACTTGAATGTATCTAAATAACAAAATTACATGGTTTTCAAATTTTAGTACGCATTACTTGTTGAAAATCCACATTTGGATCCTGTTCCCTAGAGCCCTTTAACACCCATTTTTAACAAACTCCCCAACAGATTCTGATACTAGTTGAGAAACATTGCTGTAAGATTTTTGCATATTGCCAGTGATTTAGGATTTAATTCAAATTAAGTGACCAGAGATGGAATATTTGGGGTTTGTGATTTGATGCTTCAAATCACATAATAGAATTATACATAATTTTTACAGGTTTTCCTCCTTAAATTCTCATTCTCTAGTGTGGGGGCTTATTACCTGCAAAATAATTGTTACTTTTTTTCCTATGAGATTTCATATATAGTAGTTTGCTTTGCAACACTTAAAGTTCATGTATAAAAAAAATGGAATCACAATAGACAAAAGTGGAAGAAAATAGACTATCAAAATTTCATTGAATAACAAAATACATAAATTTTGCTTTATCAAAACATAAAATTTAAAGGAATGTTTCAAAAAACTGTAGAAACAGATCTTCCCTAGATGACTCAGTGTAGAAGTGCAAGGCAAAGTATAAGTTTTAACTATTTTTATTTATTAGTTACTATTGTTTTCTCTAATTCCCCTCATATCCTCATTTTCATGGCTTATAAATGTTCTGCCTTTTTAATGAGCAACTCTGTGAAGTTCCTTAAAAGCTATTACTCAGTGTGTGGCCCTGGGCACTTATTAGAAATGTAGACTTGGACTGACTCCAGACCTACACCAGACCTACTGAAGTAGAACCTGCATTTTGTCTAGCTGATTGGTCTTTGTTTTAAAATTTGAGAAGCTCTACCTTAAAATGCTTTTGTTTTGTGTTCTACCATATTGGAGTTTACTTCTAATCTGTTACTTTTATGAAATGATGATTTTTTTTTAAAGATTTTATTTATTTATTTGAGAGAGAGAGCACAAGAGAGCACAAACCGTGGAGAAGGAGAAGCAGGCTGCTCATCGAGCAGGGAGCCTGATGCAGGACTTGAACCCAGGACCCTGGGATCATGACCTGAGCCGAAGGCAGCCGCTTAACTGACTGAGCCACCCAGGTGCCCCTGAAATGATTTTTTTTAATAACAGTGTTTGAAAGATAGCTGTATTGTTTTTGTACAAATTATACATGCCCATTTAAGATACTAAAATAATACTGAGAAATACAATTAAGGAAATTCACTCAACCACTCAGAAATGACATTATTAAAAAAAAGATAACATTATTAACATATGATAATTTCAGATATCTCTGTATACAGATACAGAGGTAGCTGTAGATAGGAGGATGGATGGACGGATGGATGGATGCATGCATGGATGGGGAAAAGATGAGACGGCATTTTAGTGAAATGAAATGTAAAACATTTAAAACATGTAAAACATTACATATATGTAAAACATTTAAAAATTAAGTTATTGAGTTAATTTTTCTAAATTCAGAATTGAGAATTTATTAAAAACAAAGAAATTTAAGTGAAAGGTATTGCTGAACCTGAAGCAATATATATGTATATATTTTAAAAGAAGAGATAATTAGATTTTAAGAGTCTTATAAAATGTGATGATGTCATGGGATGGATGTGCTTCAAGTGTAGACATCTGTTATCTGTCAAATAAAGGATGGGGAAGTAAATATCATCACACTGCCTCACACTTCCACCTCCCAATTTTGTTTCTTCAAAAACAATATTTTTTCTAATATTCATTCTACAATCATAATTTCAATAGTTGTTTGAGTTTATTTCTTTATTTAGGGTTGTACTTATCCATAGTACTTATCATAGCATCTCCCATCCTGAGTTTTTATTGTGATTCAATTTTTTTTTTAAAGATTCATTTATTTATTTTGGGGAGAGAGAGAGCGGGGAGGAGTGGGGCAGAGGGAGAATCTTAAGTAGACTTTACGCTGACCTGGGAGCCCTACATGGGGCTTGATCTCATGACCTTGAGATCATGACCTGAGCAGAAACCAAGTGCACCACCTAGGTGCCCCTATTTTAATTCATCTCTTAAATATAGGGATTTCATTAAATATTTTCAGCTGTCCCCAGGAAAGTCTAAGGAGCATTTGATTTCTATAACTTCTTGCATGCTTGAGGAGATATGTTTTTTAATTTAATTTATTTTTTTTTTTACTGAAAGGCCAAATCGCATGAATGTATAATTCTTTTGTTGTTTAATACTGTAGATATCACTGTTTTCAGGTATTATTTGCTTTAAGAAATACCAGATCACTCTAATTCACCAATCCCCCTTGTAATTTACTGAATATATGCAAAATTCTTTTTCTGTGAAGTTTAATACCTTTATTAGAATATGTCTTAATTGCTAACAGTTTTTTAACATCCACAGTGTGCCGTAAGTTGCTGCAGCTTTGAGTTTTATTTCAGTACAGTTTTCTTCAATAATTTTAATTTTTTTTCTTTTTCATTTTGCTTGTTCTTTTTTTAAGGAAGTCTCTCTGTGTGCTCAAAGTTCTTTGTTTTTCTTCTGTTTCAACCCAGTAGTAAGGTTAACACAGATTTTTGTAACAAGTAAGTTAATCATTCACTAGATTTTGATGCAGAGGTTTTGCCTTCTATACTTTCACTATCCTTTGGGAATTAAAAAACAGCATTCTTTTCTGGAAGCTAATGAGTATTCTGAACTGTGGCCACAGGGCAGAGGTGACTTGGAAAACACACAGAGTTATGGGAAGGTGTCCATCTGTTGATAATATAAATATCAAATTGTTGGCTGCTATCCCTAGAAGGTCCATATGTACCAAAGTCAACATGTAGCTCATAAGCTTCCTCTCTCGGAAGATACATAGTTTCCTCTCTGATAAAAACAAATGATATGATACCAAGAGTACAAGTGACAAGAGAAAAAAAATAGATAAATTTACTTGATCAAAATTAAAAATCTTTGTGCTTCAAAGGACATCATCCATGAAGTGAAAAGATAATCTACAGAATGGAAGAAAATATTTGAAATCATATATCAGATATTGTAGATTTTTATATCTAAAATATATACACAACTTTTACAACTCAATAATCAAAAGACAAATAGCCCAGTTAAAAAAATGGGCAAAGGATCTGAATAGATATTTTTTTACAGGAGTTGTACAATTGGCCAGTAAGGACAAGAAAAGATGCTCAGCATCATTGGCCATCAGGGAAATGCAAATCAAAACAACAATGAGAACTTAACTTTATATCTACTAAGATGGTTATGTTGAAAAAGACAGTAACAAGTGTTGATGAGGATGTGGAGAAGGTAGAACTCCTGTATATTACCAGTGGGCTTGTAAAATGGTGCAGCTGCTTTGGAAAACAGTCTGGCAATTTCATTTCTCAAAAGGTTACATATAGATTTACCATATGACCCAGCAGGTCCCCCTCCTTGGTATATACTCAAGAGAAATGGGAACATATGTTCATGCAAAAACTTGTACATGGGTGTTTATGGTAGCAGCTTTATAATATACCCCAAAGAGAAACAACGATATACCTATCAATGGATGAATGGATAAGTGAAATGTGATCTAACCATACAAAGGAATATTACTCAGAAATAAAAAGGTGTTAAATACTGATACAAGCTATAACATAGATGAACCTTGAAAACATGCTAAGTAAAAGGAGCCACTCACAAAAGATCTCATATAATATGATGCCATTCATATGAAGTATTCAGAATAGGCAAATCTATAAAACACAAAGTAGTTTAGTGGTTGCCAAGGGCTGGGGGGTGGATGGGATGGAGAGCCACTGCTAATGGGTGAGTGAGTACAGGGTGTTTTGGGGAGGCTGAAAATGTTCTAAAAATAGGTTTGGTGATGGTTGTATAGCTCTGTTAATATACTAAAAACCATTGAATTGTGTACTTTAAGTAGGTAAACTTTATGCCATGTGAATTATATGACAATAAGTCATAAAAAAAGACAAGTGGGGTGCAGTCTTACTTCCAGGTTTATCTTTGGTCACTCATCATGCTTTCTTATTGTGGACGCTGAGCCATCTCCCTAGCCTGATCTTGCTCCCCAAGGTCACAGCCTCTGCTCACTCTCCCTTGTACCATTTCTGTATCCCCGTTGATGCTATTCCCTCTTCTCTTCAACCCAGGTGTTTCATTTCATGGTGGTGGTGAAGAACGGAGCTAAGTGGATAGAGGTGGTTTTATTCTTTCCTTGCTCTCTTTTTAGTTTATAGTCACTACATAATTATATCTTGCTTACCGCCCAAGGCCTTCTCTTTTGATTCCAAAAACCTCTTGTGAAAGTAAAAATCTAAACTTGGACAATTTTTTAATGGTTGTTTCTTGGAATTAGAGCTGTGGGAAATATTTCATAATTCAAAGGAGTTGTAACTTTTGCTGGTAGCTTTGCATGCCTGGATAAAGTATAAACACATTTGAACCAAATTATGTTTTTCAAACCTGCTGGCTTTTGAGAAGTCCACTGGTCTTATTTTTTCTTTTTAAATCCTTTGCTAATAATGAGGATTATTTTTTTTCTCTTGTCCAGAAAAACGTTTCATAAACTAGTTTTAAACCCAATATTCTTATTTTTTTGAAGTCAGTTATTATTTCAAAGTTTTTTCTCAACTGCTCACATCCTGAGAAAAATCACACTGCTTAGTCTCACAGGAGACATTATTTGTATTACAAAACAAATTTGATCATGTATAACGAGACAGGAAAGTGCGAAGCCTGCCAATGTGCCTTAATGCTGCTCAGGGCTTTCTTTTTCCAGTGAACTCTGTCTGAAAACAAATTAGAATGAAAAGCCGCCTCAGTGAGAATATGGAATCATATCTCATATAAAAGAAAATGTCCAAGCCATTGGAGTATTTCTGACACCCAACAATTCTCTTCCAGACCAGAGACATATTAGGCAAATTTATTTCCAACTTCTAAACCTAAAATTTCCCACATTGCCCTTTTCACCTTACTAATTGCAGTCACATTTATATTAACACCCTTCTGTTACTTTTGGAAGAGCATTATTGGAGGCCGAAATATATATATATATATGTATGTATTTTTTAAATAGGTAATACATTTATATAGTTTCAAAATTTAAAACTTCTGTAAACAGGAATAGAAGGAATCAAGTGAAAATTCTCTCCTATCTCTGCCTCCACCCTGTTTGCATTTCCATAGGCAATCAGTTTAGCTGGTCTTCTGTTTCTTGCATATTCTTCAAGAAATATCCTATAAATTTGGAAGCAAATATGTTGAGGAATGTATATTTCTTTTTTATACAAATGATAGTGACTATATAGTTGTATTGTACATTTTTTCTTTCACTTTATAAGAAGTCTTGAAGATAGTTCCACAATGGGACATCAGGTTCTCCCATTTTTAAAATTTGCGATGTGATCTCTTATGTGGGCATACTATAAGTTTTTGATACAGTGACCTTTCTTGGATATTTAGGTTTCTTTAGAGATTCATCTGAATTCCATGTATGAATAGTTCTTTTTATTACTGAGTAGTATTCCATGGTATAGATGTACCATAGTTTATTTAACCATTCACTCATTGAAAGACATCTGGGTTGTTTCCAGCTTTGAGCTATTACAGATTAACTGCTCTGAACATTTGTGTGCAAGTTTTTTTGTGAACATAAATTTTTATTTTTCTGACATTAATGCCTAACTGTGCAATTGCTGGGTTACATAGTATTTGCATGTTTAGTTTTTTTAGGAAATAGCCAAACTTTCCCAGAGTGGCTATACCACTTACATTCCCATTAGTAATGTGTGAGTGATTCAGTTTCCCACACCCTCCTAGCCTTTGGTGTTGGAATCTTATTATTTTGGCCATTCTGTCAGGTATTTAAGGAGTCTAATTTTTAAATTATGAAATATTACAAACTTTATTCAGTAAGAAACATTCAGAAAATTATAGTGGACATCTATTTTTCCAACATGGAATGATTCCTCAAAGATAAATCACAAGTGAAAGATTATACTGTACAATTTTTTAAGTTAAATTTAATATTTTTTGGACTCCTTTTATCTACCAATATTTTCTTTTCCATTATTTTTTTACCTTCACAGATTTTTCTTTGAGAGTATTAAGATGGTAGTAAACGTGATTTTTATTTTTGCTATTCAATCTGACAGAATTTATAGTTCTGTGGTTCTACTGGAAGAGACTTCTGACTGATAATACCTCATGAGAGGTACACAAGGCATTTTACTGAGATTAAACTTTAGTCTTCTGATTTTAGAATCCTCACAATTGCAGTATGTTAAAATGTTAATTCTCTAAGATATTGCCAAGAGACAGATGGGATAATTATCTACATATCAAATATAATTGTTTGGAAGCTACAAATTAAATCATGAGCTAAATTTCTTATGCGTGTAGCTTAGGTCTAGTGAATTCCCTTGAAGAATTGTAAGTCAACAGCTTTCAAGACCACCATAGCTATATTTAAAATTAGTGTTTTGCCTATATATTTCCTAAATAGTTATATTATCTATTTATAACTTCATGTAAAATATCTCACAGTGTTTTTGCTTTTCACTTTGCTTGAATATTTTCTGCTTTTGTTGTTCCACTAACTTTTTCTCTAGATGACTCTTACCCTCTGATCTCTCTTCCTTCATTATATTTCTCAGTGAAGTCTCTGCTGACCTCTGTAATACTTCCACAGGGGCCATGCAAATCTTTTCTGTATTGTTCCAGTTTTCGTGTACGTGCCGCCAAAGTGAGCACTTCTGAGCTCTGGGCCAGGTTATATGCTCCTTCCATAGGTTTCCTTCACTCTTGTTTCATAAACATGTCCTCGCAGTTCCTCAAGCCCTCATCATCTTTTAACAGAACCTTTTACTTCTTGTCCTCATGAGGAGGACCATAGCTTTTTTTCTTCATTGCTGCTTCTCCAGTGCCAACCTTGGCACTTTCCCCATAGTAGGCACTGAATAAATATATATTTTTTTGTTGAATGGTTGAGGGAATGAAACAATGGACTTAAAAATACCTCCCAATCTCTAAGTTCCATGGGAATGTTCAGTATTCTTTCTCCACTGAGTTATTTGTTCCTAACTCTTGTTTCTTTGAACAGGTTGATGAACTCAAAAGGGAAATTATGTAAGAAGGGAGTACTGTAGAGAGTTGTCCTGGGTTTGGTTTTCTCTAACCATTTTCAGGTATCTTAGACTGATATTATAGCTCCATCTCCTTCATCTTATATCTTATCTTTTGGCAAATCAGAGTTCTATAAAAATCTATGTCAAATCAGTGTCAAATCGGTGATTTCTGAAGTTTTATATTCATAAGTGCTATCAGATTCCTCTATTTTCTTGTCTTGAAAAGACTTGATGTCATTTCGTGGCTTTGTCTGTGGGAGAGTAATGCATATTTGGGTCAATTCATAGAAAGTAACTAAGAAATTCTAACTAAACAGAAAGTAAAGTTTAGAAACTATATTCTCTTAATAGGTACGTTAGGCAGATTATGGCTTAGTGTAAATGACTTAGTTAAACCATTTAAATCATGATTTTAAAATTATGAATGCTCTTTTATAGTTCTTCCTTTTGTAAATTAAACGCATACACAAGTTTTAATTAGACAGAGAAAATGATTTGTTTAAAGTGTTTGATCACCTCATGTTTAAAAAATAAACATATTTCTTTAATATTTGAACAAGTAACATTTACATAAATTAATAATAGATAACTATACATGAATGTAGTGAAAAGTCTTTCTCCCCAATCTTGTCCTCAAGCCAGTTTTCAGCTGTACCTCCAATCAATAAACATTTTTCTTACTTTCATAATATCATCTCATCTCATAGGAAATGGCTTGTTTAAAAGTGCAGAGTGTATTATCAGATAATTAAAGTAAATTTTTATAACCAAAAAGTGAGTCTCTTAAAATTAGTGCTGCTAAAATGTAGCAAAATAGGTCATGGCAGAAGATAGGCTATCTTCCTCACTAGAGCAGAGATCAGCAAATTTTTCCTATGTAAAGCACCAGATAGCAATTATTTTAAGCCCTGGAGGCCATAAAGTCTCTTCTACAACCATTCAACTCTGCTGTTGTAATTTAAAAGTATCCATAGCCAATATGTAGATGAATGAGCACATTTGAGATTGAATAAAACTTTATTTGTGGACATTGAAATTTGTTTTTCATAAAATTTTCACATGTTATGAAATATTATTCTTCTTTAAATTTGTTTCCAGCCATTTAAAAATATAAAATCAATCTTAGTTCGCAAGTTATAAAATAACAAACAGTGGGCAGGATTTGGCTTATTGGCTATTTGCTGACTCCTGATGTGGATCAAGATAATGTGGGTTCTAACACAATTTCATTTCTAATTGATTTTTTCTTATATATTTTTAAAATACTGTTTATTAAATATCTTAATTTTTTTGTCTTATATGTCCAATTCAATATATTAGGGAAGAAGATGTAACAATTGTTGCATGATGGTTAAGTGCTAGACACTTTTTTTTGGTACATTATCTCATTTAGTCCAGTTACCAACTCTGTGAAGTAGTTATTCTATTTTATAGATAAAGTAATGAGGAAGAAGGGGATTAGTAACATTCTCAAAGTTATATACTTGCTAAGAGGTGGACTGTAGTATTTAACGGAGGCTTATCACATTCTATGTTTATAGAATTGAACAACTATTTTTCAGCCACATAAATGTGCTGCTTCCACTTAGAGTTCTATGCTCGTGTTTAGGTGTTTCAAGCTTTGTTGTTTTTTATTTGTTGGTTGGTATTCAATGCTGTTATTTTCTCAAAGGTATGAACAGGAAAACTGAATTCATATTTATTTTCATTACATAATTTTCACCTCAGTGATTTTGCTTTACCTACCTTCCTTTTAAGGGGAACTGGATTAGAAAATGGGCAAATGGAGTTTGAAATACAGAGTAATTTTTTTTTTTCAAATATGGTCCCTGTCTTGCAGTTATATATATAATTCAATTTTTAATTTTGCAATTTCAGTTCATTTCCTCTTCAATCCTCAAATGTTCAGAACATATGATGACACACCAATATTGGGAGATTGTTTTTCACAATGGTTAGAGGAAGAATAAAGTGCTTTTGTATGGGGATTATAAAATAAGTTACATATTCCTTCTCTGGACTTAAAAACAATTAAGAGTGATCCTTTTATTCAGCAACAGTATTGAATTACAGTCACAATGCTGATAGTAAAATTTGCTACCCTTTAAAATAGAATTCAACACAAAAAACACATTTTAATTCACTTTATTATTCTTTAAATTTATACATACCTTCATTGATACTGATTTATTTCATAGAGGTTATTTCAAAATATGTAAGGATTCATTAAAGTATTTGAACAGGATTGTTAAAGTAAAAGCAAAAACTAAAGAGCATATCATTGTAACTAATATTGCTTGTTTGGAAAAGGTTAAATTTTAAGTTTATTTAAATCTTGCACTAATAGTTTGAAATATGTTAATTAATTGGGTGGTTGGGACCTTCTACACTCATCAGCTATGCCATAAAATATTTTCTCTTCAGTTCTGGGAAATACCTGTTTTGGAAGCCCTTTTTAGGGATTTGTGGGTTAATCTCTGGTCTACAGGAGCATTCTGTAATTAAATAATTACATTAGTGGTTCCAAATCATAGAGTTTTAGAGATCAGACTATTTCTTTAATTTTGGTGATTGTTTAAAGGCTAATTATTAGAAGATTAGCCGAATGACCTGTAGATGTCAGAGACAATGATTTATTTCGTATCTGCCTATGAAATTTAAAGCAGAAGCTAATACTGAGATCATGCCATTGCATTTTGTTTCATTGATAAGAGTTGCAGTCATTACTTAATGACTACCAAGATAAATGAGGGGGGAAAACGCCCCTAGTATTTAAAATAAAAACTAAATACTGTGTGGTTAAATTGAAAACAGCTGGAAAGAATGTAGACTAATGCTATCCTAAATGGGAGACATTAATATCATTAAGAACACTAGTTGGACTTAAATTTAAAAAATTTTATACACTGCAAAATATTCACATTTTGAGATTTATAGGCATGAATCAGAAATCTATAGTTAAGACATGATAAGCCTGTTGAAAAATATCAATGTATAAATAGTTACACTTTATATACATGGCATAATGATTTAAGAAAGCCCTATGAGGTCACTGTATTCCCAGCAGCCCATGCAGTGCCCAATACATGTGAGGTATGCAAATACTTATTGAATTAATGACTGACACCTATCTTCTGTATACTTCGTTTCCTAAAGAAAAATACTATTTTCTTATATAGTTATATCAACCCTAGTGGAAATAGTACTATTATTTCTTTTTATAACCAAAGTACTATTATAAGTATAATCATTATTTCTTTTTATAACCAAAAAGCTGAAGTATTTATATTTGATTTTTGTCTTCAGGAAGTTATTTGACAATATTTTGCATGAAATTTATGAAATGCCCTTGCTTACATGAAATATAAAACTGTGTAACATAAAACACAAAGAAGAGGTTAAAGCCATTTTAAAAAAATTTAATTGAAATATAGCTGACATACATTATACTAGTTTCAGTTGTACAACATAGTGATTCAACAATTATATACATTATGATATACTTACCATGATAAGTGTAGTTACCATCTGTCACCATACAAAGTTAATACAATATTATTGACTATTTCCTATGCTCTACTTTTCATCCCTGTGACTTATTTTACAACTGGAAGTTTATACCTCTTAATGGGTAAAGGGGATTAAGAGGTACAAATCCATTTATTTATTCTTCATTCAAATAGAGTTAGCATTTCATGGAAGTACATACTTCATTTCTCAAGCTCTAATCCTCTGAATACATTTTAAAGTGAAATTTCCAACTGGCTGGTGCTAGGATAATAAACACAAGTCAGAAAATTTTAAGAATAATCAGTATAGTCAAATGGTCTACTGAAAATTGGATCTTACAATTTAGTAAAACCTAATTTTAATATAGCTTGAAATTATGTATAGTCATTGATACTTCAAATTGGGGTTCCCTATGAACATAATTACTTATCACTTGTATTATATATAACACCTTTGTTTAATAAGGTAGCAATACCAACAGAACCAAGGTTATAAAAACAGACAAAAAAAAGTGAGCATGATTCAAAAATAATTTTTTGAGGGGCTTTTTTTTTTAAGAGCCCAAATTGAGCTAAATTGTATTACATTCTCTCAGATATTTGTTAGAGTGGCTTTCAATTATCATTATCTAATTATCATTAGAATTATCATTAACTGATTTAGGCTTCTCTGGCTTTCCAATTTCCTATGTGTGACAGATACTACATTTAAATGAGTGTTGTTCACATTCACATACTTTTACAAATAGATGACAATTGAAAAATTGGAATTTTATCTTTGAAATTTCAAATATAAAGCCAAACTAGGGGCTCCTCGGTGGCTCAGTTGGTGAAGCGTCTGCTTTTGGCTCAGGTCATGATCTCAGGGTCCTGCGGTCCACCCCTGTGTTGGGCTCCCTGCTTAGGGGGGAGTCTGCTTCTCCCTCTGCCCTTTCCCCTGCTCATTCTCTCTCTCAAATAAATAAATAACATCTTAAAAAAAAAATAAAGCCCAACTGAAGAAAATTGAGATAGTGGTTGGCCATGTGGGGAACACTATCATAGTGGCCTTACCTAGATGAGGCCCATGGTGGAGTGTCTCAGACTCATCCTAGAATGCTTGATTTTGTGAGGCATCCAGAACTGTGCAATTTTCAAATCAACTGCTTCATATTTAGCAAGCAAAAGTATGGTTGAGATAGAAACCATAATGTTAGGGTAATGACTTTGTTCACATACGATTTTCCACGCAAAATCATATACGTGGAAAGGGAAATTATAATCAGAATTATACTTTGGTAACATGGACTCAGAAATAGAGAAAAGGCAAGTGTGTGATTTGGAATAGTCTGTAGTATATAGTCCATGTTGTAGCTAATCTCTAGTAGGAGAATTATAGAATTTTCTTTCCTCCGTATTGAGAAGGTTGACAATTCATCTCTTCCATTGAGATGATTCAGCATAGAGAAATCAGTGTTGTGTCCGTTCTATAATGTAGTCTGCTTTTTCTTGCAGTGGACTTTAAGATCTACTTATTATACATTGATAAAAATGTATAAACCTTTTTTTTGTGGATTTTGAATTTGCTTCATCTCCAGGTGTAACCTTTTAATCAAATGCCTAAGAAGTAGGCACCATTTCTTTTCCCTTAAGAAATTCTAAAGGCTAAGACGGAGGCTTTAATATGTTTTTTTCCTACTTAATGTTAATTTAGTTCTCAACAGCTTTCTTGGTTTCCCCATTTCCTCCCTATTCTTCATCTGAGAATAATCTCAGGACATAGACATTTCAGTATCAGCTCAAATAATTAGTCTCCCAAGTCTAGCAAATACATGTTAATAATAATTCTGTGGCTTGCACATATTTATTGCCTGGAGCAGGATTTCAAAATGAGAAAGTTTAAAGTAACGTACCTAGCCAGTTGTGTACTTTGAATGCAGAGACAATTTCCCTGATAGTCTTGTAGGAAATCAATTTACTCCATGGAACAATACCTCCATTTATGATTTTCTCTCAAAGTATGAATGTACTGAAAATGGTTATCTATCAAAGGCATTCAACATTGAAGTAGAGACACTCATTGACTGTGGGAGGCAATCTTTGCAAATTGTGGTTTTCTGAGATAGTGAATTACATATCTTTTTTTAAAAGATTTATTTATTTGAGACAGAGAGAGAGACAGCATGCACGTGCAAGCTGGGGGAGGGGCAGAGGGAGAGGAAGAAGCAGACTCTTAGCTGAGCATGGACCCCGTAGCCTGGCTAGATCCCACCACACTGAGATCCTGAAATCACGACGTGAACTGAAATCAAGAGTCAGATGCTTAACTGACTGAGCCACCCAGGCGCCCTGTGACTCACATATCTTACGGGAAACAATTCTCTCCTTTTTCCCCCCCATCCATCACATTCTAAGCTTTTGTCCTGAGTGCAAGAATACTGGGCCTTAATGATAGATAATCAGGCATTATCTCAAATTGCAAATGAAAGCCCACTTTCAACTAATAAAATTATTTGTGGGCTGACTGCCTATGAGAAGACAAGTCCCTTGGCCCAGGCAATATGGTACAAGTGGAGAGGCCTTTGCTGTCTCCCACCTATTCAAT
Source organism: Eumetopias jubatus (assembly GCF_037043125.1). Classification (NCBI taxonomy): domain Eukaryota; kingdom Metazoa; phylum Chordata; class Mammalia; order Carnivora; family Otariidae; genus Eumetopias; species Eumetopias jubatus. Next base: position 24,124,140 of record NW_028274818.1, on the reverse strand, counting down.
CTATCTACTCTTTCAGTGCCTTGACCTTCATATTCATAGCATTTATTCCAATTTGTAATTGAACATTTATTGTTATGTTTTTTCATTTTTTTATTCTTCTGACCATAATATAAGCTTTGTGAGAACAGAGGCTATTTTTTCTTTTGTTCATTGCTTTATACATGATGCCAAGCACAATAGAAGGCATAAAAATTATTGAGTAAATGAATAAATGCTTCATGTAACCAAGCTGAGATTCTTCTTTCCACATGAATAGATTTAAAGAAATGCTAGATTTCTGACCAGTTGGGAAACTATTCAAATCTCATTTTATAGGTGGGGAGATTAAGCATCCCTGAAGATGGAAGAACCTGAAAATTTTCCAAATGCATTTTGGTCCACAAGAGTGCTATCAATTAATGTTAGTACAGTTAACTCCTATTTATACTCACTTCTTTCTGGATCATCATATTTCCCTTTTTAAATGGTTCTTGTAGTTATGAGACATGAAGATATGAAGACATCTCCATAGAGAAATAAGGATTATGATCTCTTTTTGTAATTGAGGATACTTTTCTTGTTAAACATAGAGTCTTGAGAAGGCCAATAATTGTTAAACATTGAAGGAGAGCTTCACTACATCAATAGCTTTTCTCACACTATTCTGTTAGCATCAAAATGAAAACTGTGTGCTTTAGAAGATATGAGCAGGTGTTAAGCAATACCCAAGTTGGATTGTGATATCATTGATAATCCACTTTGTCACTAACTTGACAATACACATTCTAGTCATGATATCATTTATATAATCCTTGGTTTGCCCAGAGAAAGAATGGAAATATAGTGTGACCTGTCAGAGGTCTCTGTGTGTTTCGGTTATTTGAGAATTTCCTTTGCTTTTGAATTGCTGCTTGAGAAGGGATAAACTTTGAATGACCTAAATGTACTTGGGAGGAAACAGTGTTTCTAGGATCAAATGGAGGAGTAAGCTGTCTGAGCCTCTTTAGTTCATTGCAGCGTTTTTTGTTATAAGTCATTTGGTTTAAGCCTTGGTTTATAAGAAGAGCTCAATAATTTGATTATTCATCAAAGCACATTAATAGAGTGGAAGATTATCCTATAAACATTCCTTTAACATGTAAAAGTTCAGATAGAGAATGGAAGTAACTGACTTTGGCTCAGCTTTAGGGAATAGTTAGATCTATTAAAAAGTATGTTCTTGTTGATAAATTATTGGGGATTGCAATACAGTCACAATTTTTCTACTTTTTTCTTTTTATTTCATTTAATAAATATTATGCACATTGAATTCTGCTAGGTATGAGGAAAATTCAATGTTGAAATTAGAAGCATATGGTCTCAAGGATTATATATGTCTTCTCTTGTTTATTGCAACAGTTTCCTTCTTTTCTGGTTAATACGACTCATGTTCCAAGATTGCGCTTGGAAATGTTAAAAGAGTTCCAGGATGTTAAGTTTAAAAATGAACTTAGCTGTTGAATGGTTCTGTTGATGTTAGTCCTGGAAACTCAGTTTGATGTCCAAATACATTACATGGAAACTGTACGAATCACCTACTTATCCCTGTTTTTTGCTTGGCTACTGCTGGTGTTTATGATACTATTCAGAGTCAGAATGAGTTGTTCCTGGCAGCATGTACTGTTAGCCCAAACTCTGATGTTTTAAAAAGATGTTTTATGGACTGAAGTTTTAAATCAGAATATTATTTCTGTTGATCCTCATTTGCTATCACTGTGAAATAAATAAATGTCAACATGTGATAGGACATGCCTTTCCCAAGAGGGGAGAAAAGACTAATGAAGACATGTTTACTAAAAAAACTCACTTTACTATGTAGTGTTGAGCAAAGGAAGCTGAAACACGAATTTGAGTTTCTTTTTTATTAATTTTTCATTTTCTTATTTTAATTTTTTCGACTTTTTATTTAAATTCCAATTATTTAACATACAGTGTAATATTATTTTCGGGTGTCGAATTTAATGATTCATCACTTACATAGAACACCCTGTGCTCATCACAAGTGCCCTCCTTCATACCCATCGCCTATTTAACCCATTTCCTGCCCACCTCCCATCTAGTAACTCTCAGTTTGTTCTCCATAGTTAAGAGTCTCTTTCCTGGTTTGCCTCTTTTTTATTCCCGTGTTCATCTGTTTGTTTCTTAAAAATTCCACATATGAGTGAAATCATATGGTATTTGTCTTTCTCTGACTGACCTATTTCGCTTAGCATAATACTCTCTAGCTCTATCCACGTCCTTACAAATGGCAAGATTTCATTTTTATGGCTGGGTAATATTCCATTGTGTATATATACACTGCATCTTCTTTCTTTATCAGTAAATAAATATCAGGATACATTTGGGCTCTTTCCATACTTTGGCTGTTGGTGATAATGCTACTATAAACATAGGGTGCATGTGCCCCTTCAAGTCACTATTTTTGTATCCTTTGGGCAAATATCTAGTAGTGCAATTGCTGGATTGTAGGGTAGTTCTATTTTAACCTTTTGAGGAACCTTCATACTGTTTTCCAGAGTGGCTGCATGAGTTTGCATTCCCATCAACAGTGTAAGTGGGTTCTTCTTTCTCTACCTCCTCAACAACACTTGTTGTTTCTTGTGTTGTTGATTTTAGCCATTCTGACAGGTATGAGGTGATATCTCATTGTAGTTTTGATTTGTATTTCCCTGATGATGAGTGATGTTGAGCATCTTTTCATGTGTCTATTAGCCGTCTGGATGTCTTCTTTTGAAAAATGTCTATTTGTGTCTTCTGCCCATTTTTCAACTGGATTATTTGTTTTTTAGGTGTTGAGTTTGATAAGTTCATTATAGATTTTGGATGCTAACCTTTTATCAGATATGTCATTTGCAAATATCTTCTTCCTTTCTGTAGGTTGCCAAAACTTTAGTTTTGTTGATTGTTTCCTTCACTCTGCAGAAGCTTTTTATTTTGATGAAGTCCCAATAGTTTATTTTTGCTTTTATTTCTCTTGACTGAGGAGACCATATCTAGTAAGAAGTTGCTATGGCCAATGTCAAAGAGGTTGCTGCCTGTGTTCTCTAGGATTTTGATGGTTTCCTGTCTCACATTTAGGTCTTTCATCCATTTTTGGATTTATTTTTCTGTATGGTGTAAGAAAGTGGTCTAGCTTCATTTTTTTGCATGTTGCTGTCCAGTTTTCCCAACACCATTTGTTGAAGAGGCTGTCTTTTCTCCATTGAATATTCTTTCTTGCTTTGTCAAAGATTAGTTGACCATATGGTTGTGGGTTTATTTCTGGGTTTTCCGTTCTGTTCCATTGATCTATGTGTCTGTTTTTGTACTGGTACTATACTATCCTGATGACTACAGCTTTGTAATATAACTTGAAGTCTGGAATTGTGATGCCTCCAGCTTTGCTTTTCTTTTTCAACATTACTTTGGTTATTTGAGGTCTTTTGTGGTTCCATACAAATTTTAGAATTTAGAATCTAGCTCTGTGAAAATTGCTGGTGGTATTTTGATAGGGATTGCATTGAATGTGTAGGTTGCTTTGGGTAGTATAGACATTTTAATATTTGTTCTTCCAATCCATGAGCATGGAATGTTTTTCCATTTCTTTGTGTCATCTTCAATTTCTTTCATCAGCGTTCTATAGTTTTCAGAGTACAGATCTTTTACCTCTTTGGTTTATTCCTAGGTATTTATGGGTTTTGGTGCAATTGTGAATGAGACGGATTCCTTGATTTCTCTTTCTGCTGCTTCATTATTGGTATATAGAAATGCAACACATTTCTGTACGTTGATTTTGTATTCTGCCACAAATTTGAGTTTCTTGACAGCTCTGCATAATCAGAGCAAGAAAGTTAATACACAAATAAGCCTATCCAGGTACTCCTAGTCACCACTTTATGGAACTTCCAAATGCTGGGAAATACTGATTCAGCCTTCATTTTTCTCACTGCTACCAGCAGCCATTTTAGTCTAATTACATTAAATTGCCAAAATAAAGACATCTCTGATTACTTCATGGAGAGAGACTCTAGTACAGACCAGACCGACTAGAAATCCTGCTGAAATAATCACTGGGCTCTTGAGCTGTTTTTGTTATTTCAGTAAACTTATGACAAATCCACATTTCTCAGAGATAATACTGTGAAGCTTACTAAAATGTCTGTTTGCTTTGGGGTGAAACTTTATTACACTTGTGTGATAACAATGGTTATAAGAATACCAGGTTACCAAATGTGTGAGAAAGAAAACATTAATTGAAAGGCTTCTTCATGTCAATTTCTACATTAGGTATTTCCTGTGCATTCTTATTTCATTCTCATTCATATTAGGAGGTTGGAATTGCCATTCCTGTTTTTCCACCTAGAGGAAACTGAGTCTCAATACAGTGAAATACCCTGGGTGCTTTTAGAGTCCCACAGCCAGGCAGTCTTAGAGCTGGATTTAAATGCAAGTTGTGTAGCTGTGAAGTTTGTACATGTTCCTTAACGTTATAATCTTCAGAGGGCGATTTGTCCTTCTGGAAGTGTGCTTGGGGATTTTGCTCTGAGTGCTCTGAGGGTCTATTTTCCCGGATGAGGCTGGTAAAAAAGAATGGGCCCAGCTCAGCTTAGTTAAAGAAAATACCTTCCAAGCTGTAAACATCAAAGTCCACAGACTGCATTTGAAGGAATGGGAGGGGCATCCCCCACAGACTCTGCGGAAGAATAAAAGTGATGAGGCTATTAGAAGATATGGTTTTTCATCGCTGGGTGGTGATAAGGTCAAACGCTTATGTTCCATAAAATCTTTATTTACAGTAAATACTTGGCCTTTCAAAGTTCTTGTCTGAACTTCACACAAATAACCCTGGGAAAGAGGGAAGAGGCCGAAGTCTAATTGGCTGAACTAATTAGTTAGTTGCAGTTAGGACAAGAGTCTCTCACTTCTGACTCGGATGATGTGATTTCTAGCATGACGTATTTTTTTTAAGACTTTATTTATTTATTTGAGAGAGAGAGAATGAGAGCCAGAGAGCACAAGAGGGAAGAGGGTCAGAGGGAGAAGCAGACTCCCCGCCGAGCAGGGAGCCCAATACGGGACTCGATCCCGGGACTCCAGGATCATGACCTGAGCCGAAGGCAGTCGCTCAACCGAGCCACCCAGGCGCCCCTAGCATGACGTATTTTGAAATGATCTAATGTCGCCAGAGAGCAGCTATTTAGATCTTCGTAAATGACATTCAGAAAGTGATTTTGAAAGGATAAGCTTTTTAGGGAGTAAAATGATGGTTAAACCTTGTGGTAGTGATGTTACTTGGTACAAAAGGCATATCTTATTTTGTTAATGTTTTAGTTTTATTACATAAGTAATACATGGACACTATGGGAACGTTAGAAAATACTGATTAACAATAACCACCAGAAACTTCAAAAAAACCTATAATTTCACCAATGCTAATTATTTGATATGTAATACTTGATACTTAGATGTATCAAGTATTATGTAGATGTATGGCTTTACCCAAACAGGGTCAAATCACAATAGTATTTGGTAACCTGTTTTTGGGTTTATTTACTTGTTTTTCCATTTAACAGCATGTCGTGAATGGCTTTACATCATTTGTGATTGCATACTATTCCATACTACTGATGCATCAAAAAATATTTATCTGACTTTGTATTATTAGGCAATTACATTGCTTTGATTTTTCACAATCAGAACAAGATTACCATGAATAAGGCTACAAAAATTGTTTGTCGTGATAAGGCTACAAAAGAAGTTTTATATAAACTTCTGCCATGTAACATTGTTATTATTCAAATTGCTAATAGCTTCCTAACGTTTTATTTGCCCTTTATTGAGGCTTGCACATTTTATATATTTCTACATTTTATTAGTTCATACATGTATATATTTTCTTTCTTTTGTATGCTCTGCCATTCCTGTTATGCCTATAAGAAACTTTTCCACATTTACTGTGTTCCTCAGTATGTCAGCCATTTCATAGTGTTAAACAACAGTGTCCTTTTGGGATTTAACATTTAGATTGTATACATTTTTTTGTTGCTGTTGTAGAAAGCCCTTGTTGCTTAAATTATGATCATTCATATTTTTCTGAGTTATAAGGCTTGTGTGTTTAGGAAACATGGTCTCAGTATCATGGACTTTCCTTAAAATTAAGATCTGATTTTGTTTACTAGAGAAAAGGTTATGGGTTATATTTTCTGAAGAAGTGATGGGCTCTATATTTTGAACACCACACATCCTGAGACTAAATAAAGATAAATAAAAGATTTTTAGAAAGAAACAGAGAGGAATATTGTAACAACTTATTTGCTATTAATAAATGCACAGTGCTCTGCAAAATAATCATGTTAACCAGTACACTGGTCTTCCTGCATCATCAACATTTCCTTAATAGTCTGTCAAGCAATGCTGAATCAAAGATAGCATTAAAGAAATTAGAATCAGCTGCTGGAGCTGAAATGTTTACATCCTATAAAATCTTTCCAAAGTAATGGTAAAAACAAGACTCAATTCCTTTGATCATGCAACTGGATGAAAGGAGTTTGTGGCTATAGACAAATTTTTTCTCTTGAACAAATATCTGAACGGAAGATCATAATGTCTCCACAGCTAGTTCCTTGCAGGTCCACATTTGTGCCTTTTCCACGACTTTAGCCATCAGTATCGGATTCAAGAAAAAGGTACTGTAGGGTAGGCTATAGTATCAAGGGGTTGAAATAATGAAAACAATGAATGTTTTTGTTGACATAAAACTATCATTATTTGCTCTTTATTTATTCATCCAAAATAAGAGTATTTTTAATAACCCATAGTTTCAGTGAACTTATATTGCATCTTTTAAATATATTTACTTTAATGAGAATCGGAGATAAACATTACCAAGAATTCTCTTTAGCATTAGTAATATTTAATTCAGCAATTTATTTTTGAGACACTTTAAAACAATTGAATATATACCTTAGAATAATATGAGTATATATAATTGACTATACTCCCTCTTTAAATCATTATCAAAATGCTCTAATTCAACATAATATTTTTCCCTAACATTATTACTTAAATGGAAGGTATTTTGAATGTGTTGTACCCAACAATTGTTCTAAAAAAAGCCATTCAGTCACATTATTTAAGATTCATGTTCAGGGGGCACCTGGGTGGCTCAGTTGTTAAGCGGCTGCCTTCGGCTCAGGTCATGATCCCAGGGTCCTGGGATCGAGTCCCACATCGGGCTCCCCACTCAACGGGAAGCCTGCTTCTCCCTCTCCCACTCCCCCTGCTTGTGTTCCTGCTCTCGCTGTCTCTCTGTCAAATAAATAAATAAAATCTTTAAAAAAAAAAAAGATTCATGTTCAAGACTAAGATATTTTTGCATAGCATAATTGTAAACATGAAAAGTATGGGGTAATCTGATGCACAGTTATATCATGCCTGACGTTTTCTGTTTTTGACTGACTACAATAGCTTTCTGTCAAAGTGACTACGTCTATTCCTGCTCCTTTTATCAGTACATTTAAGGCTGGGCTGCCAGCCTTGCAGATGGGGTTGTTACAAATACATTGATGTCACCAGTCAAGGGAATAATTCTACCTAATGAGCAAGGGAAGTGCAGCCAATTTTTATTACTGACAAGCAGTCATGAGTTAGCAAGAAGGAAACTCCCACAGAAGATAAATCTCTACTCCATTAATGATTATATTTTTTATGATCAACACTTAAAACTAAAACGCTTTTTCCTTAAATGGACTATGGTAAAGTAAGTGTTTGGGTAATAACCCATAATGAGTAAAGATTTATTACATTTCCTATTGGCCCTTTAGTCAATAACACTTTCTTTGGCTTGGATATCATTAGGAAAGTTAGAAGTCAATGTATGCCATTTTTGTTTGATCCTTGATTGAAAAGAAAGATGATTACTCTGAGAGATGTGAGGAGAGGTTCACACATAATTTGTTTTTGCAATTATAATGGCAGCTTAGAATTTTATGTTGTGCTTGGAGGAAGACAAAGGGTAATAAAATTAGTGGTATCTATAGACCTTTTTGCAGCCTTTGTAAATATTTGGAGCTACCCAGGATTGTAATATTGGGTGTAAAATGTGTGTTCAGAGTAATTCCACATCTTATTCTCACTCTCCAGAGAATATTGTTTTATGCAAAATCCAAAGGATTTGTCTCTCTCTGGATTTGCAGTGATCACAGCACTGATGTACCAAACAAATTGAAAAGTTGTTTGAAAATGAGACAGGATATTCTGACATAAAAAGCATAGCTTTTAATTTTTTACCTGGAAGTGGCCGTTTTCCCATAGAATTGATTATGGGGACCATTAGACTAGTGACATAATGGCTGTCATTCCATTATTGATTATTATCCTATGGTTTTCTTTTCAAAAATGCCTATTACATGTGGTTAATCAAAATCCACTTGAAGCTAAGAAAGTCAGTAAGTTAAAAGTAAGGGAGAAATAGGGCGCCTGGGTGGCTCAGATGGTTGGGCGTCTGCCTTCGGCTCGGGTCATGGTCCCGGGGTCCTGGGATCGAGTCTCACATCAGGCTCCCTGCGGGGAGCCTGCTTCTCCCTCTGTTTCTCTCTCTCTCTGTCTCTCATGAATAAATAAATAAAATCTTTAAAAAAAAAAAGTAAGGGAGAAATAGAAGGAGGAATTTTATATGTTATCAACATCCATGATCTAAGGGCCAGGTTTTTGCTTAGATCTTGTTCTGTCACTGAGTGTGGAGCGGGTGTACCTCAGCTCAAATTGTCTATCTACACTGGGTTTCAGTTTTTTACCTACAAATAAAATTTATTTCTAAAGAATTTCTTGTGTAGAAGGAGTTACGACCCTTTACTTCGAGTGTCTGTACAAGATAAATTATAAGGAATTGGAGAGTAAGTCTTCAAAATGCATCTTATTTTCATTGTAACATTGTACTTTTATTAGATCCCAACTGCATGACTTACTAGCAGTGTGATCTCAGACAGCATACTGAACTTTCTGAGCCTCACCAATCTTATCTGTATAATGAGGATAATGATTTTCAGCTCAAATAATTTTTGTAATATTACATTTTTAAAAATACATGCCTAACATATAGCAGACATATATTAAAATGGTATGACTGATTAATACAAGTTCATTTTGGAAATGAAAATTTTCATTGGTGTTGAAAATATTTTTTGGTCATGTTCATGTTAGTCATTGGGGGTTGTTTTTTCTTATTTCATTTTTATCTGTGTTTGTCAGTTTCCTACTAAATGACTTGCGCATAATAAGGATAGAATGATTGAACCAAGTAACTGTTGAAGATGCACAGGTGGAAAACAGATTCCTTGAATAGTTTCTTGACCCCCAAATTGGACATTTTCATGCCAATTGCTGAACTAAACAAATTAGGAAATAGTTTTAACATCTGCAGATTACAGTGAGAAATTAATTTAACTTTATGCTTTATATAGCTCTTGATATGAGTTGTGTACCAGCAACTTTACTTCACATTAAATTATTTAAACTAATTGGAACTTTTCAAATTGTAACTTTATATTTTTTATTTAAATGAAAGTTTCTGAGTAATTAAGCATATATCTGTCATATGCTGGAAATACATGCTACTCTCAAAGAACACATGCTGGCTTACAAGTGGAATAATGGTTTCCTATTAGTATTCTCTCCCATAAAAGAAATTCAAGCAGCTTTTAAAGTACTTGAAATTATAAAGATAATGGCCTCATTTCCAGGAAATTTGTTAGATTATTAATATCATTGATTTAATGTCACCCTGTTTTGCTAGTAAAGTGTCATTATTTACATGTGAATAATTATGAACACATTTCAGGTAATTTTACCCAGCATCATGGTGATATGATGCAATTCTATGTGTGCACTTAAAGCCTTTGTGGTAATAAACAGCTTTCATAAATGCTATGATGTCCACCTTTCTCCATTAAAATGAGTAAGAGCTAATTTGCCATTTCAAAAGATCTTTTGTTTCTTCAACAAGAACTTTTGAGGGATATACGATAGAATAGACACAGTGAGGGGGTATACCAAAAAGTACAAGACAGTCAGTGCCTTTGTGTTGGTAACATTTGAAGAATGGTCAAGAATACAGTAGATCATCCAAGTAGAATTACAAGACAGGTTCTGACCAAGGGTCAGAGCAGTATATAATATCTGTATTTATGTAATATATATACATATATGTGTGTGAATGTTTGATTTATTCACATTTATATAAATTTGCACACACACATGTAGTCATCGCTTGTTATTTGCACTAGTTAGGGGCTGTCAAGCCTCTGCAAACACTGAATTAGTGAATGAAGCTGTTGTTCCTAAGTGAATACTTAGGATTGGGTTCCTGTAGCCTCTGGTCATATTTTCAGCAGTTGATCGACACATAACTTTGTTTTATGTGTATTTCTGTTTAGATAACCAATATATATATATATATATATATATACACATGTATATATATATATTCCAAATAATTATATATATGCAGTATTTTTTTTATATAATAAAACACTAACAGAGAAAGGTTTCATATTTTCTTGATCCTGGACAACATATCATAAATTTCTTTGGCTTTTAGCCTTAGGACACTGTTGTCCATTACACTTTTCTTCCATCATCTTATGAATCCAAAAATTTTGCCAGTTTTCCATCTTTTCCACAGCTTCGTCATGCACTGTAGATGTTAATTTAACATTTTCTAGAGCAGGCTTATGTACAGATTGATGGATTTACTCTTCCTTTTTCTGCATGATCATTGACCTCACAACTGATAATGCTATAACTCATTTCTGAAGAAAGCTTATCTACAAATGTATTTTCTCTGTAAAGTGCATCAGAATCTCCTTGCATTTGGGAGCACAAGACAGCACCTTAGCATTACTGCTTAAGGATTATTTTAAACAGTGAAATCAACAAAAAAAGCACAAAAATGCAAACAACAAGACACTAAAGAAACCACAGAAAAGACACTTGTTTAAAGTATAAGAGGTGAAACAAGAAGGCAGAGTGTCACCTTGTTCAACCTTAGCTGGGGACTTGCCCTACAGAAGACTCAAATTATTTGCTGCTTTACGAAAATCCACAAATGACCATGAAAATGCCATGAAGATTGATTTGGACATTTCCTATCTGTCTACTCACTCTTCTCCAACAATCAAAAACCACTGAATCACTGATCCTTTTCTGATATTTGCTTTCCTGTTAAATGATACTCCCATCGAATCAGATGCTTGAGCTAGAAATTCGGTAGTCAGATAGGACTTCTTGTTCTTCACAGGGACCAAATAACCAAATTGACTTCTTTCAATTTCTAAGTGTTTCTTTATTCATTTTAACATCATTTTTTTTTCTGAATGGGTGGGATTTTCTTACATTTAATCTTGACCCGTTTTGTGCAATCTCCATGCTGATATAAACTATTGAAAACCACAGACATAACAAATAATTCTCTATTTAAATGGCTGTCCGTTACCTTTAGTTTAAAGTCCAAGTTCAAACTCCTAAATGTGGCTTACAGAGCCATGCTACCTTTTCTTGATTACCTTTTTTCACTTATTACACTCCAGCCATCACGACATAAAAAAGATGAAAACCTGAAGATTATATAATAAAACACTCATTTATAAAAGTTGAAACTTGGCATTTGATTTATTAAATTTTTTATTGTTATGTTAATCACCACACATTACATCATTAGTTTTTGATGTAGTGTTCCATGATTCATTGTTTGTGTATAACACCTAGTGCTCCATGCAGAACGTGCCCTCTTTAATACCCATCACCAGGCTAACCCATCCTCCCACCCCCTCCCCTCTAGAACCCTCAGTTTGTTTTTCAGAGTCCATCGTCTCTCATGGTTTGTCTCCCCCTCCAATTGCCCCCCATTCATTCTTCCCCTGCTGCTATCTTCTTCTTCTTCTTCTTTTTTTTTTTTTAGCATATATTGTATTATTTGTTTCAGAGGTACAGATCTGTGATTCAACAGTCTTGCACAATTCACAGCACTCACCATAGCACATACCCTCTCCAATGTCTATCACCCAGCTACCCCATCCTTCCCACCCCCCACCACTCCAGCAACCCTCAGTTTGTTTCCTGAGATTAAGAATTCCTCATATCAGCAAGGTCATATGATACATGTCTTTCTCTGATTGACTTATTTCGCTCAGCATAACACCCTCCAGTTCCATCCATGTCGTTGCAAATGGCAAGATCTCATTCCTTATGATGGCTGCATAATATTCCATTGTATATATATACCACCTCTTCTTTATCCATTCCTCTGTCGATGGACATCTCAGCTCTTTCCACAGTTTGGCTATTGTGGACATTGCTGCTATAAACATTGGTGTGCACATACCCCTTTAGATCCTTACATTTGTATCTTTGGGGTAAATACCCAGTAAGGAGTTGCTGGATTGTATGGTAGCTCTAGTTTCAACTTTTTGAGGAACCTCCATAGTGTTTTCTGGAGTGGCTGCACCAGCTTGCATTCCCACCAACAGTGTAAGAGGGTTCCCCTTTCTCTGCATCCCTGCCAACATCGGTCCTTTCCTGACTTGTTAATTTTAGCCATTCTGACTGGTGTGAGGTGATATCTCATTGAGGTTTTGATCTGGATTTCCCTGATGCCAAGCGATGTTGAGCACTTTTTCATGTGTCTGTTGGCCATTTGGATGTCTTCTTTGCAAAAATGTCTGTTCATGTCTTCTGCCCATTTCATGATTGGATCATTTGCTCTTTGGGGGTTGAGTATGAGAAGTTCTTTATAGATTTTGGATACTAGCCCTTTAGCTGATAAATCATTTGCAAATATCTTCTCCCATTCTGTCGGTTGTCTTTTGGTTTTGTTGACTGTTTCCTTTGCTGTGCAAAAGCTTTTTATCTTGATGAAGTCCCAAAAGTTCATTTTTGCCCTTGCTTCCCTTGCCTTTGGCGATGTTTCTAGGAGAAGTTGCTGCGGCTGAGGTAGAAGTTGCCGCCTGTGTTCTCCTTTAGTATTTTGATGGACTCCTGTCTCACATTTATGTCTTTCATCCATTTTGAGTCTATTTTTGTGTGTGGTGTAAGGAAATGGTCCAGTTTCATTCTTCTACATGTGGCTGTCCAATTTTCCCAACACCATTTGTTGAAGAGACTGTTTTTTTTCCATTGGATATTCTTTCCTGCTTTGTCAAAGATTAGTTGACCATAGAGTTGAGGGTCCATTTCTGGGCTCTCTATTCTGTTCCATTGATCTATGTGTCTGTTTTTGTGGCAGTACCATACTGTCTTGATGATGACAGCTTTGTAATAGAGCTGGAAGTCCGGAATTGTGATGCCGCCAGCTTTGCTTTTCTTTTTCAACATTCTTCTGGCTATTTGGGGTCTTTTCTGGTTCCATACAAATTTTAGGATTATTTGTTCCATTTCTTTGAAAAAAGTGGATGGTATTTTGATGGGGATTGCATTGAATGTGTAGATTGCTCTAGTTAGGATTGAGATCTTCACAATATTTGTTCTTCCAATCCATGAGCATGGAATGTTTTTCCATTTCTTTGTGTCTTCCTCAATTTCCTTCATGAGTATTTTATAGTTTTCTGAGTATGGATCCTTTGACTCTTTGGTTAGATTTATTCCTAGGTATCTTATGGTTTTGGGTGCAATTGTAAATGGGATCGACTCCTTAATTTCTCTCTCTTCTGTCTTGTTGTTGGTGTATAGGAATGCCACTGATTACTGGGCATTGATTTTATATCCTGCCACTTTACTGAATTCCTGTATGAGTTCTAGCAGTTTTGGGGTGGAGTCTTTTGGGTTTTCCACAAGAAGTATCATATCATCTGTGAACAGTGAGAGTTTGACTTCTTCTTTGCCAATTTGGATGCCTTTGATTTCTTTTTGTTGTCTGAGTGCTGTGGCTAGGACTTCCCTTAGGGGGAAAGCTCTCAGCTTTTCCCCATTGAGAATGATATTCGCTGTGGGTTTTTCCTAGATGGTTTTTATGATATTGAGGTATGTACCGTCTATCCCTCTACTCTGAAAAGTTTTGATCAAGAAAGGATGCTGTACTTTGTCAAATGCTTTTTCTGCATCTATTGAGAGGATCATATGATTCTTGTTCTTTCTTTTGTTAATGTATTGTATCATGTTGATTGATTTGCAGATGTTGAACCAACCAGCCCAGGGATAAATCCCACTTAGTCTTGGTGAATAATCCTTTTAATGTACTGTTGGATCCTATTGGCTAGTAATTTGGTGAGAATTTTTGCATCCATGTTCATCGAGGATATTGGTCTGTAATTCTCCTTTTTGATGGGGTCTTTGTCTGGTTTTGGGATCAAGGTAATGGTGGCCTCATAAAACAAGTTTGGAAGTTTTCCTTCCATTTCTATTTTTTGGAACAGTTTCAGAAGAATAGGTATTAGTTCTTCTTTAAATGTTTGGTAGAATTTCCCTGGGAAGCCATCTGGCCCTGTGCTTTTGTGTTTTGGGAGATTTTTGATGACTGCTTCAATCTTCTTAGTGGTTATAGGTCTGTTCAGGTTTTCTATTTCTTCCTGGTTCAGTTTTGGTAGTTGATACATCTCTAGGAATGCACCCATTTCTTCCAGGTTATCTAATTTGCTGGCATAGAGTTGCTCATAATATGTTCTTATAATTGTTTGTGTGTCTTTGGTGTTGGTTGTGATCTCTCCTCTTTCATTCATGATTTTGTTGATTTGGATCATTTTTCTTTTTGATAAGTCTGGCCAGGGGTTTATCAATCTTGTTAATTCTTTCAAAAAACCAGCTCCTAGTTTTGTTGATCTGTTCTACTGTCCTTTTGGTTTCTATTTCATTGATTTCTGCTCTGATCTTTATTATTTGTCTTCTCCTACTGGGTTTCGGCTTTATTTGCTGTTTTTTCTCTAGCTCTTTTAGGTTAGGGTTAGGTTATGTATTTGAGAACTTTCTTGTTTCTTGAGAAAGGCTTGTATTGCTATATACTTTCCTCTTAGGACTCCCTTTGCTGCATCCCTAAGATTTTGAACAGTTGTGTTTTCATTTTCATTGGTTTCCATGAATTTTTAAAATTCTTTGATTTTCTGGTTGACCCATTCATTCTTTAATAGGATGCTCTTCAGCCTCCATGTGTTTGAGTTCTTTCCGACTTTCCTCTTGTGATTGAGTTCTAGTTTCAAAGCATTGTGGTCCAAAAATATGCAGGGAATGATCCCAGTCTTTTGGTACTGGTTGAGACCTGATTTGTGACCTAGGATGTGATCTATTCTGGAGAATGTTCCATGGGCACTAGAGAAGAATGTGTATTCCGTTGCTTTGGGATGGAATGTTCTGAATATATCTGTGAAGTCCATTTGGTCCAGTGTGTCATTTAAAGTCTTTATTTCCTTGTTGATCTTTTGCTTAGATGATCTGTCCATTTTAGTGAGGGGGGGTGTTAAAGTCCCCCACTATTGTTGTATTGTTGTCGATGTGTTTCTTTGCTTTTGTTATTAATTAGCTTATATAATTGGCTGCTCCTATGTTAGGGGCATAGATATTTACAATTGTTAGATCTTCTTGTTGGATAGACCCTTTAAATAGGATATAGTGTCCTTTATCATCACTTATTACAGTCTTTGGTTTAAAATCTATTTTGTCTGATATAAGGATTGCCACCCCAGCTTTCTTTTGGTGTCCATTAGCATGGTAAATAGTTTCCCCCCCCTCACTTTCATTGTGGGGGTGTCTTTGGGTCTAAAATGAGTGTCTTGCAGATAGCATATCGATGGGTCTTGTTTTTTTATCCAATCTGATAGCCTGTGTCTTTTGATTGGGGCATTTAGCCCACTTACATTCAGGGTAACTATTGAAAGATATGAATTTAGTGCCATTGTATTGCCTGTAAGGTGACTGTTACTGTATATTGTCTGTATTCCCTTCTGGTCTATGCTGCTTTTAGGCTCTCTCTTTGCTTAGAGAACCCCGTTCAGTATTTTGTTTGCAAATTCCTTTAGTTTTTGTTTGTCCTGGAAACTTTTTATCTCTCCTTCTATTTTCAATGACAGCCTAGCTGGATATAGTATTCTTGGCTGCATATTTTTCTCATTTAGTGCTCTGAATCTATCATGCCAGTCCTTTCTGGCCTGCTAGGTCTCTGTGGATAGGTCTGTTGCCAATCTAATGTTTCTACCAGTGTAGGTTACATATCTCTTCTCTTGAGGTGCTTTCAGGATTTTCTGTCTCTGAGACTCGTAAGTTTTACTATTAGATGTTGGGGTGTTGACGTATTTTTATTGATTTTGAGGGGGCTTCTCTGTGCCCCTGGATTTTGATGCCTGTTTCCTTCCCCAAATGAGGGAAGTCCTCTGCTATAATTTGCTCCAATATACCTTCTGCCCCTCTCTCTCTTTCTTCTTCTTCTGGGATCCCAATTATTCGAATGTTTTTTCAACTTATGGTATTGCTTATCTCTCATTCTGCCCTCGTGATCCAGTAGTTGTTTATATCTCTTTTTCTCAGCTTCTTTATTTTCCATCATTTGGTCTTCTATATCGCTAATTCTCTCTTCTGCTTCATTTATCTTAGCATTGAGTGCTCCCATTTTTTATTGCACCTCATTAATAGCCTTTTTGATTTCAACTTGGTTAGATTTTAGTTCTTTTATTTCTCCGGAAAGGGTTTCTCTAATAACTTCCATGCTTTTTTCAAGCCCAGCTAGTATCTTTAAAATCATGATTCTGAACTCTAGTTCTGACATCATGCTAATGTCCATATTGAGTACGTCCCTGGCAGTCGGTACTGCCTCTTGTTCTTTTTGTTGAGGGGATTTTTTTCCATCTTGTCATTTTGTCCAGAGGAGAATAGGTGAATGAGAGAACAAAATGCTAACAGGGTAACAATGTCCCCAGAAAATATACTAAACAAATCAGAAAAGACCTGAAACCGGGGGAAAAGAAAGGGAAAGAAAGAAAGAAGAAAAAGAAAAAGATAAAAACAAACAAAAACAGAACAACAACAACAAAAAAACCCAGAATATGATCAAATATGATCAGACTGGTGCATAGATCAGTGCCACACACTAGATACTGGGTGTTTTTTGGCCTGTTAGAAGAACGTGCCTCTCAAAATTTTAAAGAAAGAAAAACTTATATATGTACAAAAATAAGGGTTAATACGATGAAGGGATGGAATATGATTGTATAGATGACAATTATAAAAGATATTATAAAAGGAATTGATAAGAAGTTGGTTGAAAAAAGATAGAAGAGGATAAAAAAAAGAGAAAAGGGAGAGAATGTGATCAGGCAGGAGACAAGAAAAAAGCCATACACTAACGATTTCGGGTATATTTTGATTTGTTAGAAGAAACTGTATCTCAAAATATTAAAGAAAGAACAACTTATATGCCAAAAATAAGAGTAACTACTGTGAAGGGATAAAATATGACTTTAAAAATTAAAAATAAAAAATGTTTTTTAAAAGAGGGATTGATAAGATATTGGTTGAAAAAGGGAAAAAGAAAAATTAAAAAAAAGACAGTTAAAAAAATTAACTTTGAAAGACTAAAGAATCATGGTAAAACCATGAATTCTATGTGTAGTATTCCCCTAGCGCTGAAGTTCTGCCATTCTCATTGATTGGTAAACTAGGTCTTGGCTGGCTGTTCTTGCTGATCTTCTGGGGAGGGGCCTGTTGCCATGTTTCTCAATTGTCTTTGCCGTAGGTGGAATTGCCCCGCCCTTGCTGATCCGGGCTAAGGAATCTGCTCGGGTTTGCTCTTGGGAGCTTTTGTTCCCTGCAAGCTTTCGGTACAGCTTTGGAGTACGAGAGTGAAAATGGCGGCCTGCCAATCTCCAGCCGGAGGAGCCGAGAACTCGGGGCCCCACTCCTCAGTGCACCCCCAGAGAAAAGCTGTCAGTCACTCCCGTCTCCCCAGTCTCCAGCTACAATTCATGCTGACCCGGCCCCTTACCGAGCATTTCTATCTCTGGCACCCGACCCAGTGTGGAGTGTCCAAACCCTGCAGATCCCTGGGATGCGCTCCCATGGCACTCCTCCCGGGGGAGGAAGGGGAGTCTCCTTGGATCTGCCGCTTGTTGGGTCCCTGCTGGAGGAGCAGTGGCCCTACTGTCATCGATTACGGTTCATGGCAACCTGGAGCTGAGAGCCCGCGCCTCAGCTCTGTCTCTGCAGCCAGCTTCCCCGCTCTGATACCCGGGAGCTCTGCCGCACTAAGGCACCCCCGGTCTTTCTGTGACCCTGAGGGTCCTGAGACCACACTGTTCCGTGATGGTTCCACCCCCTGCTTAGCCAGTGGAGCGATGTCCCTCAGCGGAGCCAACTTCTAAAAGTTCCGATTTTGTGCTGCGCGGCTCTATCACTTGCCAGAAGCGGCTGATGGAGGCCCCCTCCCCCGCCGTCTATCCTCCCGAATATTGCCTCGGATTCACTTCTCTGCACATCCTACCTTCCAGAAAGTGGTCGCTTTTCTGTTCAGTTGTTGCTATTCTTTTCTTCGATCTCCTGTTGAGTTCATAGGTGTTCAGAATGGTTTGATCCCTATCCAGCTGAATTCCTGGGATCAGACCAAATTTAGGTCTCCTACTCGTCTGCCATCTTGCTCCTCCCTCCCGGCATTTGATTTTTATTAATTTTTTCTAGGCTAGAAGACAGGTTATTTAACACAAAATTAGATCTAATTTGCTTGTCTGCCCCTCCTATAGCTGGAGACATATGTAAAATGAAATTTTGAAAATAGCAACTGCCTAAATAGTTTGATATTCAAAATACTAAAGTTAAGGGTGCCAGTATAGAAATGTCCTAATGCAATTTTAATGTAATTTTTCAGTATTATTAATGATAAAGATATTTAAGATACAAGAACATGAAGATCTTGCTTAACCCTGAAAATAATATATATGACTTTAATATGAACTTCATTATTTTACATGATGTCATATATACATCATATATTTTATATCATATCATACATCATATTGCCTTTTTAGTGGATATCAGTTATATTATACTGCTGGCATCCATGTGCTTATTTCTCACAGGGAGACTACTTGTTCCTCATTCTCAGTATGTGGGCTTCAGTGTCCTCCTCTTCCCGACCTGTAATCCAAGCCCTGAATTTAAGATTGTAGAATATGACCAACATATTGGTTAAATATAATATATAGAGACGTTTTTATTCTGTCATAGTTTGTTGGTGAAAACTACAAGTATTGTTGGCATTTCTTTTTTTTTTTTCCTCTTTAAATGGACAGTGTGATTCTATCATTAAGGAAAAAATTCCATTATAATCAATTCTCAATTATTTTCACAAGGTATATCTATAGTCAGATTTGATTTCACATCAACTTCCTTTTATTTATAAAGAACACCTTTCTTGTTAATGGTAAGTTAAGGCTTGCTCAATTTTTATGTATGCAGGAAGGAAATATGCATATTTTCAGAAATATTAGAGTTTTAAGCAAGTTTGCAAACTGTTAGTATTCTTGAGTTTATCAGCTATTTTATAATGTGGAATGACTATTAACAAAAACCAACAGCCTTACATTTAGAGGGCCTCTTAATAGGGATTAGAAGATCAGGTGACAGCCTTCAGAGTTCTGCTGACATGCTGTAGTTATTCATATAGCTGGATGCTAGTAAAGTTATCTTCATCTCAAAAATGTTATAAAGACTTTACAACAGACTCTTCATAATTTCTTTCCGTGAATATGGACAAGATGGTGAGCCAGGACCTGGAATTTTCCTCACGTTCTTGTAGTATTTTAAAACATACTTTTTTGGGCGCCTGGGTAGCTCTGCAGCTCCCCCTGCTTGTGCTCGGTCTCTCTCTCTCTGTCAAATACATAAATAAATAAAATCTTTTTTTTAAAGATTTTATTTATTTATTTGAGACAGAGAGAATGAGAGAAAGAAAGCACGTGAGAGGGGGAGGGTCAGAGGGAGAAGCAGACTCTCTGCCGAGCAGGGAGCCCAATGCGGGACTCGATCCAGGGACTCCAGGATCATGACCTGAGCCGAAGGCAGTCCCTTAAGCAACTGAGCCACCCAGGCGCCCAATAAATAAAATCTTAAAAAAAAAACCAAACCCATATTTTTCAATTTTCCTAAACCAGAGACATGGGTATGACAAGAGGTGGAATCTCTAGAGTAGACTTAGTTATCTACGGTGACTTTATTTCATTTGTTCTTTGAGATGAGTTATATTCATTTTTGTTTCCCTCTTATAAATAGATGATTGAATTCAGGACTTATTTGGTCTAGGAGCTATCTTATATGTTTCATTTCAGGAGTAAATAGTTTCATGATTCTGAAAGGCATGTGTTAGCGGAATTACTAAAGTGATAGTTTTGGAATTTAATGATAATATTAAAACGTAAAAAAAATCCAACAGAACTAAATAAATGGAAATCAATTATTTTATATTATAATATAGCTATAGAGAAGCAATTGACTAGTTGTTTAAATATGTAAACTACATATTATACATGTACTTAAATGTTTAAGTAAATATTTAAGTAAATGTTTACAGTACACATTTTTAGCTTTATTTTACCAGTAATTTATGTGAAGTGCATTAGTTTTTCAACAATACTTTTCTCCCACACAGAAGAAAATAATGATTTATTACTGCCTCCTTTGGTGGACTATGAAGGGGAAGGCTGAAAGAGATTGCTAGGTGGGAGTTCCAAGTAGACCACAGCATCAGAATGTATGAAGAAGGGATGATGGAAAATTAGAAAAATCTTCAGAAGATATTTAAAATTGGCCATATGATTTTGACAGATAAGAATGTAAATAAGGAGATCAAAAAGCCAACTTTTATATAGCGAAATTCATTCAACACTCAGCAAATATATTGTGTACCTAATATGTGTACATAACATTGTGTTTGGTTCTGAAAACACAATCCAATTGAACAAAACAGATACAGTTCCTGTCTTAACAATTTTAGAGCCAAACAAAACTATTACTAGCAGCTTTGGAGGGACAAGTAGCAAGAAACATGCCCTTAAATCAACTCTTGATGAGGCTTCTATCTAGTTCGATGTTATTAATGATGCATTCCATCTGGCTTTTGGTGGCTTCCTGTCCAATTCAGTCTATTTTTGCTCATTATTCCTGCAAAGCACTAAGATAAGAGGGTATACACTTTCAAAATGTGAATGTACTAAATTTGTAATGATGTATTTTTAAAAGTTATCTTTTTTCCTCCTTTTACATATCTGTGTCCTGTGTGCTATGGCATAGAACCAGTTATTTAATCTCTAAGGTCCATTTGAAAGATAGAGACCCTTAAAAAAGGCAAAACTCATACATTGTAATAAGTCTATGGTTAAAGGAATAGAATGCATTAAGCAAAAATACATGTGTGTCACTTAACAAAGACTTGGGTGAGGAACAAAGTTCAGGTGGCATCTAAAATGAGACCTGAAGGAAACAGGGCAAGGCCTAGAAAGGAAAGCAAAAGAAAGCTTAGTTAATCTAAGGGTTGTTTGTTTTTCTTAAGGTCCAGTTGAATATTTTTATTGAAAAGTAGTGACTCACAGATTTAAAAGCCCAATAACTTGTATGATAATTAAGTCTGGTTGAGGAAATAAAGAGGATTTATGCCAGAGTATTCATATCATCCATAGCAAATCAGAAGCATGCATTTTCAAATTAGCAAATGTGTTCTTCCTTTTGGAGCAGGGTTATTTGGGAGTTTCTGTTTCCCAGCATAGATGCCAGATGGCGGTAGCCACAGATTGCCAGCCCCTGCATGCTGATAGTTGTCAACTTTGGATGCTAACAGGGTGTTAGAAGCAACTACTGCTGAGTAATTTTTAATTCCATGTATATTAGTGAACATCCATTATATTCTAGGCAGTGGGCAAATAATTATAAGTGAAAACTGATTAATATCACTTTAGAGGAGCTTGAGGTTTAATTTGGCTTTAGGAAACTGTGGGAGGACAAACTTTATTCTCACTTAAACCAATTCTGAAGTTTTTATAGAACCCTGGATGCCACAATTGCAATTAATTGGGGAAGGGAGAGGATAGGCATTGAAAAATTAGCAGGCAGATCAGAGTACCTTCTTTCTCAGACACAAGGTGTTGGGAAGAAGAAAGTGGGTGGTTATTTCATTAACAATACTTCCCTCTGTGTCACTATACATCACTCACACTAGGGATCCAATCTAGCAGTTTTTACAGTCATATCTAATTAAAGGTCATGCCTTAGAATAGAAGACTTTGCACATCACAGTGCTTTCAATGGTGTAAAATATTTTGTAGGTATTTTTGTAGCTTGATACATGAATGGAGCTTCCACTTGGGTTCAGTATTTCTATTTATCACTGAAAGTTTTGTTTTGCTTTGTTTTTCCATGACTTGCCTTAGAAAATAGATTTTAAGCTGAAAGCAAGTTTAAATATCTGTAGGTCCATTTGTGCAAGCTAGGGTTGACTGAACATGTTCATTACAAGCATTTTGTTTTGTTTTGTTTTCTTTTCTTTCTTAGGCTAAAAGATTTTGTTACTACTCAAAGAACTCCGGAGAACAATACTAATATGTGCTCAAGTGAAAAGAGAATCCATATATTGTTATATCACTTTTGTCTTGACCACCAGAAGAATGGATTTGACATCAGCTCGGATTAGGAGATTTTAGGGAGGGAAGTTAGGAAGCTTGGTTTGGTCATGCCAAATTGGAGATGTCCACTAGAGAGATCCAAGTAGAAGGATTGAGTAGGCATTCCAATGCCTGAGTTTGGGAGAGGTGCTAGGCTGGATATATAAATTTGACAATCTTGGGCATATAGATGGATTGCACTTTGAGCATAGTTATAAGAGAGGATGATTTTTAAGAATAGAAGAGAATGAACCAGCCAAGGAGACTCAGAAGGGGTAAACTATAAGGTACGAGGAAAACCAAAGGAATGGTGCATTGGAAGGCAAGTGAAGAAAGTGGTTCAAGGGTGAGGAAGTGATCACCTACACTGAATGCTGATAGGGTACATAGATGAGGACTGATACCTGATTTCTGTGTTGTGCAGTATAACTATCACTGGTGACCTTGATAAGTGCAAATTTGGTGACAAGGTGGAATAGGTTCAAGAAAGAACAAGAGGTGAGGAATTGGAATCAGTGATTTCAGGCTTATTGTTAATAAGTGTTACGGGATGAATTGTGTCCTGCAAAATTCATATCGAAGCCCATCTAGCTTAGTACTTCAGAATGTGGCTGTATTTGGAGAAAAGGCCTTTAAAGGGGTAATTAAGTTAAAACGAAGCCATTAGAGTGGGCCCTTATCTAATCTGACTGGTGTCTTTGTAAGAAAGGAAACTTGAACACACCTGGGATGCTTGAGGAAAGACCTTGTGAGGACACAGCCGGAAGGTATCATCTGTCACCTAAGGAGAAAGACCTCAGGAGAAATCAACCCTACTGGCACCTTGATCTTGGATTTCCAGACTCCAGAACCATGAAAAAATAAATTCCTGTTGTTTAAGTCACCCAGTCTCTGATGTTTTGTTATGGCAACTCAGGAAATCAATACAGCAAGTCTCAGTCTCTTTCTTCCTTTCAATACCAATAAGAACCATGGCCAAGATGGCCAAGTGCATTCACCATCTTCTTCTTCTGTAAGGGATTTTTTCTTACTTCATGCACTCACGATGCTGTCTTTCAAGAATTCTGTTTTTTGATGGGGATTTCTGTGGAGCTCTTTGTGGGGGATTTCTTTGACAGGTTTCCTGCCTGTCAAAATACAAACTCTATACCATCAAAGCACCAGGGTGAGCAACAGCTTTAATGCTAGCTTACTTTGCTGGATTCTTATTCTGACTTCTAAGGATTTCCCTTACTTTCTTACTACTTAAGCCATACATGTTAAGAAGTGGTGTGGTGTGGTGGTGGTGGTGGTTGTAGTGTGTGTGTGTATCTGTGTGTCTCTGTGTGTATTTCATTTGGGGAGGGTGTATAGGACATCTCTTCTACCACATTGTCAGAAGCAAAATCCTTGATTACTTTGAAATCTTTCTGCTTTCAATAAAGCAATTTGATGTTATCGATTTGTTGCTGATTTAATCATAACCAATTTCTTGCTTTTTGATCAGGTTGAGGAACCATTAAACTCATCAACAATCTAAATAAAGTAATTGTCAGTGCCTCTGATTAAATTCTCCAGAAGCAGATCCTGGTAGGGAGTTTGGGTTGTGGGCTGCCCTGAGAAAGGTGTGAGCCCAGGTAGGGTGTCTCATTGCACCTGAGACAGACCCTGAAGCAGCTGAGAGCTGGAAATTATCAGCAATTTTTGATGGAGGGGGGCTGGGGTGCCACATTTCCATGTCTGCCATATCTAGTTATATGGTACTTAACATGATACAGTCCTAGAGAATAATATTTATTTACTAAAGTAGTTGAAACTGAAATTGCTAAGCATTTTTTTTGCATGTGTAAATAAATGTTATCCAAAAAATTCCTAAAATATCTATCAGCTTTGGTAGTGTATTTTATAATGTTTTGCATACTATAATCAGAAAAAAACAATTTAAGAAAAAAAAACAATTTAAAATATAAAAAGTGAATTTGTAGTAAAGGTGACCAGCTATAAAATAAATGTCACAAGGATGTAATGTACACCATGGTGACTACACTTAATAATACTGCATAGCATATTTATTGTAGCTTATCTACATATTAATATATAGCATGTTTGAAAGTTGCCAAGAGAGTAGATCTTAAAAGTTTTCACAAGAAAAAAAAATCATAACTATGTATGATAATGGATGTTATCTAGCCTTACTGTGATGATTATTTCACAGTATATATAGATATCAAATCATTTTGTATACTTGAAAATAGCATAATGTCATATGTCAGTTATATCTCAATAAAAAACAGCAAAAAAGGTAAATTTGGTTCATATAACTTTTCTCTCTTGGTTAAACTCATATATAATCAGGGTTAAGTGTGTGGGCTCTGGAGTTAGGCTGCCTGGCTGTGAAACTAGGTTCACCAATTACTATTTGTGTGACTTTGGACAAATGCCTCTGTCTCCTAATCTGTAAAATGGAGATATTAATAGTATCTGCTAAAGGTTCGCCTTGAAAATTAAGTTGGTAACACATCTGTGTGCTCAGTATAGTGTCTGGGCATTTTCAATAAGTGGTTCCTTCTGATAATATTACTGTTACTGTTTATTAATACATATCTTGACTTCTATTCAAGTTCTTTTGATTATCTGGCTTCTTTTCTATCTTTCTGTTTTCACATATTGCTATTACCTGGTACTTTAGCCATTTTAATTTCTTTGAAGTCCCTGAATGTACTATATTTTTTCTCACACAATTTTCCCCTTTTCACCTGGTATTTCTTACGTCAGAAAAGGCTTTCCATGTGCCTCTGCTCCCATCCAAGCTTGCTAATCCTGTTTTCTATGGCTCTCTACCAATTCCTCCCTGGGCTAAAGATTTGATTCATACACTTACTTGGTATAATATGGAGATTTCTTCTCACATAGTAACCTCAAGTCCCTCTTACCTCTGTTTTTTAGAAGTATAAGATATTTAAGAATTTCTTGTATCCCCAGAGGCTCATAATTAGTTTAGTTGTAGTTCTTAGTTTGTGGCACACATTATTTAAATTAACACATATGGTAAAATTAGTTTCAGAACTAGACTTTAGGGATTCATCACTTACATACAACACCCAGTGCTCAACACAAGTGCCCTCCTTAATGCCCATCCCCCATCTAGCCCATTCCCCTCTCCCCACCTCCCCTCCAGCAGCCCTCAGTTTGTTCTCCATGGTTAAGAGTCTCTTAGGGTTTGCTTCCCTCTTTCTCTTTTTTTCTCCCTTCCCCTATGTTCATCTGTTTTGTTTCTTAATTACACACGAATGAAATCATGTGGTATTTGTCTTTCTCTGATTGACTTATTTCTCTTAGCATAACACACTCTAGCTCCATCCATGTCATTGCAAATGGCAAAATTTCATTCTTTCTGATAGCTGAGTAATATTCCATTGTGTGTGTGTGTAAGTATATATATGTACACACACACAATGGAATATTATATATATGGAAATAGAATATGGATCCAAAATGGATATATTATTCATATATATATGTATCTCCTATACATCTTCTTTATCCATCATCAGTTGATGGTCATTTGGGCTCTTTCCATAATTTGGCTACTGTTGATAATGCTGCTATAAACATCAGGGTGCATGTGCCCCTTTGAATCAGTATTTTTGTATCCTTTGGATAAATCATTTTCTTGCTCTTTAAAAATATAGTTTAACAGATGTATGTGTATTCCTAAATAAGTTATTATTTGATTTTAGTTATTTTTGAACTTAAAAGGGGCTACCATGCTGCACATATTGTAGTCTTTTTAGACTTACATCTTTCATTCAGCATTCTGTTACTAAGATCCATTCATATTGTTGCTTATAGCCATAGTTCATTAACTTTTACTGCAATATTTCATTGCATAAATATGCTACAATTTACCCATTTCCCTGTAAGTGGATATTTGAATTACTTCTGGTTTTTCTCTGTGCTCTCAGGAATAGTGCTTTTTTTAGCCATTCTTGTACATGCATCTTTGTGCATGTGTGTAAGTTTCTCTATGGCATTTACCTAGGAGTGGAATGGCTGAACTGCCAATATATGAATATTCAGTTTTATTAGATAATGGCAAATTGTTTACCAAAGTGATCTCACCAACTTACACTTCACCAAATTAAGAAATCCTTTGATTCATGTTCTCTTCAACATTTGGCATTATTATGTGTCATTCTTGATTTTTCCAACCAAATGGATATAAAATATTATGTCACTGTAGTCTTATTTGCATTTTCTTGAGTACTGATGAGGTTGGAAACTTCTTTCTAAGTTTATTAGCCAATAAAGTTCTTTTTCTGTAAAATGGCATTTCATAATTTCTGGCTACATGTTTTTTATTTTTTTAATAATTGATTTGTTAAGGATTCTTCATATATTCTTGATTTTTAAACTTTATTGGTTTTGTATCCAAATATCTTTTCTTAATTGTGAATTTGTTTTTCGTTCTCTTTAAAATTGATTTTTAAACTTTATAAATTGAGCCAAGTGAATGTTCTGAGCCCATCAGGGAAGTTACTTATTGATTTACACTTTTACTTTTCCAGGCAAACATTTTATACGTATTTTATGATGTTATTACTTTTGTATCTTAAGGACTCTGACTATTCAAAGGTCAAAAATATTCACTATTATTTTTTTCATAGGAATTCAAAAGTTTCCTTAACCTGTCTGGACATAATTCAACCCATATGGTATGAGATAGGGGTCCAATGTAATTCTTTTTCTTTTTTTTTTTTATTTCTCTTCTTTTCCCTTTTTCTTTCTTTTCTTTTTCTTTCTTTCTCTCTCTCTCTTTCTTTTCTTTCTTTCTTTCTTTCTTTCTGCCTTTTTGGATAACCATTTAAAAATCCATTTATTGAATATTTTGTTTTCTTTATTGATCTGTCATACTACCTTTGTTATATATTATATACATTAGTCAATTTCTCAACTGTTTTATTTCACTAGTCAATTTGTTTTTCTTTGTGCCACTTTCATAATGCCTTAATTACAGTAGCATGATAATAGGTCTTGATATCAGGTAGGGCAAATAGCTACTCTTAATTCTTCTTGTTTAGTTTGATATTTTACCTCTATAGAATCAGTTTGAAAAATATGTCCCTTGTACAAATATAAAATGAGAACATGTCAAAAATTATACTGAACTCATTAATTAACAAGTGAAACAGTAATACCTTAAAACTGGTCCACAGAGCATTTAAGAAACTAGGTATTATATGATATTTTTTGTGGAAAACCCAAAAGACTCCACCCCAAAACCGCTAGAACTCATACAGGAATTCAGTAAAGTGGCAGGTTATAAAATCAATGCCCAGAAATCAGTGGCATTTCTATATACCAACAACAAGATAGAAGAAAGAGAAATTAAGGAGTTGATCCTATTTACAATTGCACTCAAAACCATAAGATACCTAGGAATAAATCTAACCAAAGAGGCAAAGGATCTATACTCAGAAAACTATAGAGAAATAGAAATAGAAAGAAATTGAGGAAGACACAAAGAAATGGAAAAATGTTCCACGTTCCATAGATTGGAAGAAAAACGTTGCATATTCCATGGATTAGAAGAAAAATGTTCCATGTTCCATGGATTGGAAGAAAAATGTTCCATGTTCCATGTATTGGAAGAACAAGTATTGTGAAAATGTCAATGCTACCTAGAGCAGTCTATACATTCAATGCAATCCCTATCAAAATACCATCAGCTTTTTTCAAAGAAATGGAACAAATAATCCTAAAATTTGTATGGAACCAGAAAAGACCCCAAATAGCCAGAAGAATGTTAAAAAAGAAAGCAAAGCTGGTGGCCTTACAATTCTGGACTTCCAGCTCTATTACAAAGCTGTCATCATCAAGACAGTATGGTACTGCCACAAAAACAGATACATAGATCAATGGAACAGAATAGAGAGCCCAGAAATGGACCCTCAACTCTGTGGTCAACTAATCTTTGACAAAGCAGGAAAGAATATCCAATGAAAAAAAGACAGTCTCTTCAACAAATGGTGTTGGGAAAATTGGACAGCCACATGTAGAAGAATGAAACTGGACCATTTCCTTACACCACACACAAAAATAGACTCAAAATGGATGAAAGACATAAATGTGAGCCAGGAGTCCATCAAAATACTAAAGGAGAACACAGGCAGCAACTTCTACCTCAGCCGCAGCAACTTCTTCCTAGAAACATCGCCAAAGGCAAGGGAAGCAAGGGCAAAAATGACCTATTGGGAGTTCATCAAGATAAAAAGCTTTTGCACAGCAAAGGAAACAGTCAACAAAACCAAAAGACAACCGACAGAATGGGAGAAGATATTTGCAAATGACATATCAGATAAAGGGCTAGTATCCAAAATCTATAAAGAACTTATCAAACTCAAGACCCAAAGAACAAATAATCCAATCAAGAAATGGGCAGAAGACCTGAACAGACATTTTTGCAAAGAAGACATCCAAATGGCCAACAGACACATGAAAAAGTGCTCAACATCACTCAGCATCAGGAAAATCCAAATCAAAAACAATGAGATACCACATCACACTGGTCAGAATGGCTAAAATTAACAAGTCAGGAAATGACAGATGTTGGCGGGGATGCGGAGAAAGGGGAACCCTCCTACACTGTTGGTGGGAATGCAAGCTGGTGCAGCCACTATGGAAAACAGTATGGAAGTTCCTCAAAAAGTTGAAAATAGAGCTACCGTTTGACCCAGCAACTGCCCTACTCTGTTACCCCAAAGATACAAATGTAGTGATCCGAAGGGGTACGTGCACCCCAATGTTTATAGCAGCGATATCCACAATAGCCAAACTGTGGAAAGAGCCAAGATGTCCATCAACAGATGAATGGATAAAGAAGATGTGGTGTATATATATATACAATGGAATATTATGCAGCCATCAAAAAGAATGAAATCTTGTCATTTCCTATGACGTGGATGGAACTAGAGAGTATGATGCTAAGCCAAATAAGTCAGAGAAAGACAAGTATCATATGATCTCACTGATATGAGGAATTCTCAATCTCAGGAAACGAACTGAGGGTTGCTGGAGTGGGAGGGATGGGGTGGCTGGGTGATAGACATTGGGGAGGGTATGTGCTATGGTGAGCGCTAATGAAGGGGGGAAATCAGAGGGGGAGATGAACCATGAGAGACTATGGAATCTGAGAAACAAACTGAGTTTTTAGAGGGGAGGGTGGTGGGGGGTTGGGTTAGCCCAGTGATGGGTTTAAGGAGGGCCGTATTGCATGGATGTTATATGCAAACAATGAATCATGGAACACTGCATAAAAATAATTAATTAATTAATTAGGAAAAAAAAAAGAAGAAGCTAGGTATTACTAAGCAATGTTAGAATAAGATTGCTAAATTAGTATCCCTCTTCCAAAACCCCTACAGGGCCATCAACCTTAACCTTTTGAGTTACCTTTTTTAGTGGGTGGTAATTCTTTGCATATTGATTACATAAAACTCTTTGCAGTAATGTCTGCTCCTTCACAGTTGTAAAATTGCACAGAAAATAGAATGTCAAAGCCAATATTTCACTGAAAGACCACCTAGTAATCTCTATTGCTTATTTCTAAATCTTGGATAATTTTTCTGACAAAACTGACAGCAATTTTTTTTCTAGTATAATATTTACATATTTTGACTGTATCATTCATTATCTGCCTTCTTGGACAGTTTGGGAAAAATGTATTGGGAAAGTTGCATGAGACAACTTTATTGACTATTAAAGGTGAGATTTTAACAAGGTTTTTAGATTACTGCTATATTCTTTGTCCTAGCCTGGTGATGGGTATTAAAGAGGACACATTCTGTACGGGGCACCGGGTGTTATATGCAAACAATGAACCATGGAACACTACATCAAAAACTAATGATGTATGGTGATCAACATAACATAATAAAAAAAATTTGATGTTCAGGTTTCATGCTATTTAGTGAAAAATGCAGAAAATGTATTTATTACTTATTTATA